>NW_013670173.1:33096-39092 GCF_000517525.1 Limulus polyphemus
ATAGTAAATAAAGTTTAAGAACTTATTTCTAAATAGCAATAATCTATATACATATATAATGTATAATAATTGAAATGTGACTATTTTACAAAATACTAGTTTATCTATTAAAACACAGCCAAGACAGGTCACTTTGTAAAGACTAAAGGTCAGTTTTATATTATTGGATACCGTAGCATGAGTGCCGCATTATTGTAACTTCTGTATTGTTAGCCAGGCATGGCTGAAAGGTCAACATAATATAAATAATAAATATATATAAATGGATAATGTTATGAGATTTAAGCTATTTAGTCTAAACATTTATGTTAGGCTATCTGGACAAGATTCCGCATGTGAAATTTGAAAAGCTTCTGATGCACAAAAGTATTTTTAATCTTAAAATGGAAATTACTTTTCATGTTGGAAAGGCAACATGTGAAAAGAAAAAAAAGACATGAGAAAAACATTGCTTTACAAACCTTAAGACTTAATAAAAAGAATCTGATATTTTGCATTTGAAAGCATTGTAATGTTTACTGATAATCTGCCAAATTTCATTAACATATGCTTACTAACTTAAAAGTTATAGCATGAAAACTATAACAAGCACAAAATGGTTACGAAGTCAGTCCCAGGGACCAAGCCCGTGCTGAAAGAGTTAAGTTGAAATAATAACCTTACTATGTAGAACCAAGTTACCACATAATAATTCCTTAGCTTGTACATGTATGATAAAGATCAACAGAAAAATAATTTAACCATCTGAAAATAAAAACTGGAACCCTAGATTGTCACTGTGATCAACCAGAGCTGTAAGACATGGTAAGCTAAATGGTCAGCAGTAACTGATGTTCTGATTTTCACAGCTGCAATGTTGTTACTTAATTCAACAATATACTATGGTTTAGTCACCTTCTTAGCTAAACAAGTGTTTTGCAAGAGTTTGAAATTATCAAGCTTTTGAAATCTCATTACAGAATAATTACTAAAAGTGACTGCATAAGTATTTCCATGGAGTAGCTGTTTGCATACGAATTCACATTTTACTATTAAAGTGGTGACCCTGAAGCAAAATGAAATATGGCAATATCCAAATATTTTCACCATCAGCCTCAAAGAGTACATGAAGCTGTTTATCAAGAATTCTACTTCAATGATCAAATTAACCTTACACTGAAAAAAATATTTATAGAAACATGTAAAACTATTAAGGACTTCAACTATAGGTTACTTAAAATACCTTTTAAGTTTTGAAACTAAAAGAGAAATCATATAAAATTTCCTTGAAATCTTATCCAATCAATGTTAAGTGTTCAAGTCAGAGCCATGAATACTTGCATTTTATTAAGTGCAATTTTTCGAATAAATCACAGTTTAAAAAAAACACTTAGTATAGTTAAAGATGGTTAACTCTCATATGACTGATTTGTTGATATACCATTCACTACCAGTGGGGTCCATATATTCCATCAAATTCAGGAATTGCATGTTTTTGCCTGTTATAGCAGTCAGTGTAAAGAACTGATGAGGAAAAAAAGAAATCACTCATTTTCTAAGAAAAATACCTTGGAGACTCCAATAGTAACCAGAAGGATGAATTTCAATATCTAAGGAAATTTTGTTTACTTTTATTGTTTGAATGAAAAAATAAGCCATGGACCCACATGTAATTTGGTCCATATGGTGCATAAATAGTTCAGAAAATGTTTTTTTTTAAAGCAAAAGGGGTCAATATGGACTCCATCAATAATTCTAATTAGCCAAACTTACATATATACATAATCAGAACTTACTCTTCAATATTCGAAGATAATTTCCTTCAAAGTCTAAAGCCCACTGATTAAGGGTACAAACTGCAAGAACTACTTTTCTTCCCATTCTTGTCTGCAAGAAATAGAAACAAAAACAGAAAGTCAAAAACTAGAAATATATATGATAATATTTCAAAGTTAGGAAAGATGTATTTTTTAAATATATATACATGCTTTTTACAGAGATTTCTAATTACCTTCAACCTTCTACTGGAGGCAATATTAGTAGAAAAGATAACTGTTAAGTCCATTCTTTGGTTTCATCTCTAGAGGAGTTTTTCCACCTCTAGAGACAAAGTTGAGATTAACAAAAGTAGCTAAGATTCAGAGTCAATAAATGTAAAACAAGTTCCTTCTATAGTTCCATTACGATTTGGGCAAATCTCCTTGAACAATCATCACTGAATTAAATGGGACAGTTTTATTCATTTGAGCTGAATTTTAACTTTCAATTTCAAATAATCTATGTCTCCCACCAGATAATGACTGCCATGTTTAACCATAACTTACTTTACTGGCTCTATACATGTTTCCATTATGAATAATGCATGATATAATTTCAATTGCATGTTTTTGGATGCTGCAGCAGCTGTTGAGGCATTTTGCTCACTATTAGTGCTCGTCTGGGTTATAACATACAAGGCTATATATAAAATGTAAAAATGTCATTTGTGAAACAGTCTTGTTTTATATCATAGACATTAAAATAGGGCTCACACCAGCATTCCAGTGGTGCTGGGCTCTGTATTTAAATATCATTGTCTCAAGTTTTTTTGTTTCGAACTAGTACAATCAGTATGCTATTAAAGGCACTTGCAATTTTGACATCAAGTTTGCTAGATCCTAATCTACTCATCAATGTAATAAATGAATTGCCCAGGAATTTGCTGCAATGCTCAAATCAACTGATATTATATCAGGTTTCATAATGTGACTCAAGTACTTCAATACTTGCCCATCCTTTGCACTAATTTGCAAAAGGAAGTTCAGAACAACCAGAGCATACATTTTGGAGACCCCATTCATAAAATTCTAGGTCTTGGAACACCGTACTGCATACAAAATGTCATTGCAATTATGTCAGATCGCTTGCTACAAACCAGGTCATTTGGACTGAACATCTACTTAAAGTTTGCTTTGCTCTGTGCATGTGTGTGAAATGCTGCTCAAGATGCTTCTAAGAAGTGTTATAAATGGCACAAATATTTTCCAATTATTTTGAGGATTTATGACAATAACTGAAGAAACATACATCTTGCTACATCAATGTTAGAGATTGACTAGCAAAGGATGCGATTTACTCTAGGGATAATTATAAGTGAACTAAAAGAACTTAAAAGGCAATTTAAATTTTTAATCCCATTCCAAAATTTTATTAAAAAAACACCAAAACATTTTTAATGTCAAAACAATAAAACTGAGTCTGTCGGATACTGAAAACAGAAGTTTTTTAGGTCTATAGGAGAATGATATCAAAGTACAGATTTCCAGGGAACTTGCATATATTCAATTTTCAGCACTCAAAGGAAGCATTGTATGTTATATCATAAAATAATATATTGATATACCTCTAATCACAATAAGACTGAAGATAACTTTAATCACATCTTTCTATATATGCCTTAGGAAAATTTCCAGTAAAAAGGCTGTATTATAGAAT
This sequence comes from Limulus polyphemus, assembly GCF_000517525.1. Lineage (NCBI taxonomy): Eukaryota > Metazoa > Arthropoda > Merostomata > Xiphosura > Limulidae > Limulus > Limulus polyphemus. Next base: position 36,550 of record NW_013670173.1, read on the forward strand.
TTCATTTTTCTTACCAAAAACTCATACAGGACTAGTAAATAAAAATGGGATTATAATAATTACCAGTCTTACTGTGATATCACACCAATTAAGGATTATTTTAATAATTTATGATGATCCTTTGTTATATTATATATAATATTTACATATTAGCAAAACTTGTAAAAGTGTGTAATTACAAATACTTATCAATAAACATTGTGTTTACAAACCATGCAATATCTTTTGAAACTTATAACAAAAAAATATACTTTATAATGATATCAAAATAATAATAGCATGACACTCCAATGTATTATGAATAAAACTCTGAAAAATAAAAATCATCAATGAAAATTAAAAACTAACATCCATCACATTACACTGAAAATAAAATAAAAATAATTCTGACGGTATAGAATATGGTAAGTAACATATTAACACCATCAAACTGTATTCCTCCTCAGTTTCAGCTATAATATTACAAATACCATTTTTCTTCTTGGTTCATAATGTTGTTTTTTAACTCACCCATTCATATATTATCTCATTATCTAATCAAATATGATCATTATCAATAAACTTTTTTCTCAGAAACACCTTCTTTTGTTCACAGAATCTTCAAAGATCATTATGTTCATAGAAATTGGTTTTCTTAAAAATTGTGATCACACCTTTGTTTAACAATTCTAGACAACACTCATTCTATTCTAATAAACTGCAGGACAGTGAAATATGAGAAGTGCACTTGTTTGTTCTACAGTGCCACTGAAATACTTACTGACAAAATTGTTTTATTATATTTTAATTGCTTTTCAACTCTTTTGTACTTATAAATTAACTATACTATCAATTCATTTCACAGTGCTTCTCATGTGAAACTGAAGTTGCCATATTCTTAAAACTATTTAAATGTATACTATAAATTCTTTGAGTGATATATATAAGACTTATGTCTCAGTTTCATCCTGTTTCTTAAACATTGTTTAAATATTCATTCAAAATCAAATCTGTAAAAGCCTTCACTACAATTCTAAATAAAAACATCAGTATGGAGTAAAAACGGTGCTACTATAGCGTGAGGTCTACCTCCCGTTAGTACTATAGTGTGAGGTCTACCGCTGCATTATCCATCCCTCATGGATATCACACATTTCCATATATTTATTTTAGCAATAAACACTTAATTTGATACATTTTTATACATGTTTGATAGACCTGGGTAGGCGACATATGGCGGTAGACCTCACGCTATAGTAGCACCGTAAAACCTACCTGTTGTTTACCAATTTAAGTAGGTGGTTTTGATGACAGAATTTCTTTGAAATACAGGGTTACAGGCTACTTAATAGGGATAAGAGTATTAAAGAGGGGAGGAGTGGCTTTATATGTAAAATGCAAGTTACTAATTGTTGAAGTTGTGGATATCAAAGATAATAGCGAAGAGATTGAATCCATTTGGGTTTCTATTAGTGTATATAAAGGGAAAAGGCTTTTAGTAGGAATATGTTACAGACCACCAAATGATACAGAGCTGGTTAAGAAAAAATTGGGAAGTTTACAAAATGATAAGACTCCTGGGCCAGATAATATTTCCCCAAGAGTTTTGAAGGAGGTTAAAGATAGGATATGTGAGCCACTTACTACTATTTTTTGTCAGTCCTTGAATAGTGGGCAGGTTCCAGAGGATTGGAAGTTAGCTAAAGTAACTCCTCTTTTCAAGGGAGGTGATAAAAATTGTCCCAGTAATTATAGACCCATTAGTCTTGCATCAATTGTGGGAAAATTTTGGAAAGTATGTTAAAAGATAATTTGCCAAGTCATTTAACAAAGTTTAGAATTTTATTTGATAGTCAACATGGCTTCACTAAGGGAAAATCTAACTGTATAAATCTTTTAGCATTCTTTGAAAAGGTTACTGCTTATGTAGATGAGGGTAAGGGTATAGACTTGGTGTATCTGAATTTTCAGGTGCCATAAATTGACAAGGTGCCATATAAAAGGCTTGTAAAAATAATTAGCTCTATAGGTGTGAGGGATAAGTCAGCAAATTGGATAGAAGAGTGGCTGGATGGAAGAAAGCAGAGGGTTGTTTACAAGTGGAGTTCAGTCATACTGGATTAATGTCACAAGTGGAGTTCAGTCAAACTGGATTAATGTCACAAGTGGGGTACCTCAGGGCTCAGTCTTAGAACCTCTTCTCTTCTTGATTTACATCAATGACATAGATGAAGGAATGGTCAATAAATTACTTAAATTTACAGATGATATTAAAGTCTTGGGCATTGCTAGCTGTGAAGAGGATCCTGCTGATTTACAAAAGGATTTAGATCATTTAGTGAGTTGGACAAATAAATGGCAGCTGGGCTTTAATTATAATAAATGCAAGATAATGCATGTGGGTTATTATAATTTGAATTATAAGTATAATTTGGATGGGAATAACCTTAATAGTGTTATGAAGGAAAGAAAAAGTCAATCAGTCTCTAACACCATCCAAGCAATGTGCTGTTGCTAGTAGTAGGAAAATTAGAATTTTAGGTTGTATCTATAGAAATATTGAA
>NW_013670173.1:39635-42183 GCF_000517525.1 Limulus polyphemus
GTTGATGCATCATCTTTTTTTCATATTTAACACTGAGAGTAGTAGGACTTGGGAACACCAATATAAATTTTGGCAAGGTAGAAGTCATCTTCAGCTAAGACAGTTTCATTTTTCTAACAGGGTGGTTGGCCTTTGGAATGGGTTGCCTTTAGATGTTGTACAGGCAGTAAATTTAAGTGAGTTTAAGAAAAAGCTTGATAAGTATATGAATGATATGGGCTTGCTTTAAGATTATTATTTATTTTAATTTAGTTTAGAGGATGGAACAGTCAAGATGGACCAATAGGTCCCATGTTGTCCCAAAACATTACGTTATTATATTTACCAGTATATTTAGGCAAGGTTTCTCAAGAAACACAGAATCAAATAGACCAACTTCAAGCAACATATGCACATACAATTATGTAGGTGCTAAACAAGATCGGTTAGTTAGTGGTAACAAGGTAAAATTGATCGATCAGTTACAACTTACATGTCCATCAAAAACATATGATTATAACTTATATAGGATTATAACCACAAGCATAACAACGATTTCAAATGCTTGATATCGTTAAATGTCCTCACTGAAAATTAAATTAATCTCATGAACTTGGGCTGTCTATATATATTATTATAACGTTTAAATATGCTAAGTCAGTAAGCAGCACTAGCAGTGGCACTGTGTGTGACAGCTCTAACCAACCGTAGTGCACTTATTAGAACTACTTTTACCAATACTTATTTTACTCAGGTAAGATATAAATTCACTTTATGTTTATTTATTGAAATTGTTATTATTTGCAAATTCAGTTTATTTTTAAACAGTTCATTACTGGTAATATACAGTAATCCTGTGTTGTAACAAAATGCGTGAATTACAATAAATTAATAATTTTAATACTCACCTTAACATTAGCAATAAGTCTCAATTTCAAGTGTCCTCAACAGCCTGTGTTAGATGTAAGTGTAGCGCTCTCTCGATATTCTTGTGAAGTTCAATAAAATATTATTATCAGTACAACATCCATGCAGTTTTTAAAATTCGCGCATAAGCTTAATAATAACTTGTAACGTGGTAAGATTTCCAGTTATAATGCAATATTACAAGACAACAATTTGGTATAGCTTATGGGTATTATTTAATCAGAATTTGTACGAAACATAAATATTAAATATTTGTAACTCAATTCAGACGCCTCTTCGAAACAACGCAATAAAATCTAGATATTAATACTAGAAATAAACGACCATATAACACCAAAATGTTTTTATCTAATTAGACACTCAACGTTTCGCTTAACAACTTCTTCAGGAGCGTTCACTAAAACACAAACAGAAACTGACAGTACAAAGCTTCAAATGGTTAAATAATAAGTTATATTCGAATCTATAATGTGCATTTGTACAGCGTGTTTTTGACATATTAAGTTAAATTAGTAATTAAATAAAAACATCGTTTTAGTGTTATAAGGTCGTTTATTTCTAGTATTGATATATCTTCTATACATCAATATGCACTACAGAAAATAAATGATAAAATCTAGACGTTTCTTGCCAAAGAAGAAACTCTCATGCTATATGACCTTAAACTAACACCAGTGTCAATCTCTCCTTTGAAATATGGCAATCCAACCTGAAATTTTAGTAAGATATGTCATTTATACACTAATTCGAAAGTGATAATCTTAATGTGTACGTGGTTGAGTAATTGTATTCTAATGCCTGAAGGCTTAGCAAAACATTTATTGTTTCGAAATACAAAATTTACTAATACTTGTCCGTTCTTGGAATTTCGCCATCTCACAGGTGTGATCCCGTATGAAGTATCAAACACATTTATTTACATTAATTTCGAATTGTTTATGTATCTATAAATTCTTAATATTTCAGCTTTATAGTTCAACTGAGTAGCTCTTTAGTGAATTGAAAGGATGAATGTACTGAACCTATGGTGTCCAGATTTACTGATGTCCAACAGATAAGTTCTTAGCTTTTTCTGAGCAAAAAAGATTAACATGGACTGCAAGCAAAGCCTCAAACATTTATGTAAAGTAAGAAACAACGTTTTAATTACATACACTAATAAAATATGTTGGGACCTTACTATAATACTGACCGGCTTCTATATTCTAGTGTAACTCCTCTGGCTGCTGGGGATTTGCACATTTCCACAAGACTAAACAAAACGAGAAAACTGTGTCTTGACTATACAAGAGAATGGTGGATTGTGTCTGTAGTATACTATTAAGTCAGACAAGTTATACTTCAAAATACTATTACTAGATTACTTACTATATAGATCATTCCAGTTTTACATACTCAAGTGAACATTAACTCCCAGCTTACTAACTTGTACAAATCTCTGTATCACGTGTCCATTTGAGTATGACTCACAAATACAAACGAGCGATGACAGAGAAGCACAGCCAAGCAAGTATAAATTTTATGGAATATCTAGTGTGGTATGTAACCGTATCTTGAAGTAAGGACTACTACAAGTGTAAGATTAATTGCATCTTTTCCATAAAGATGATGATCAAATGCAGAACGTATTGTTACGTCTCCC
>NW_013670173.1:43136-51133 GCF_000517525.1 Limulus polyphemus
AACATTCGACAAAGTACATGATAATTCTAGAAACGTTGCGTCACGTGGTCACGCAACAGTATAATTTAAGGTTTTTGAGCTGATGAGCTGGGTTTGAATCCGCGTGGTACCATTAAATATCCCTCTCCCACTTTAATCTGTGGGTGCGTTATAAAACTGGCAGTCAATCCTTTAGAGTAGATGGTGTGTGGTAGGGTACTGCTGACTGGCTGCCTTTCCTCTGGTGAGCAGTAAAGAATTAAGAATAGAAGCAAATACATATGATAGGTTTGCCATAAATATAAAATACAATACAATAACTGCACCTGAACTTTGAAAAATAAGGCTAAATGGCTAAAATTATGCAACTAAACAGCACAGTCCTAATTTTATGAATCAATTCTTTAGGTGACATTTAGACACCATGACGCACTTGGTTGGTTTGTTTGTAGTTACGCACAAAGCTACACAATGGGCTATCTGTGCTCTGGCCACCACGGGTATCGAAACCCGGTTTCTATCGTTGTATGTCCGCAGACATACCACTGTGCCACTGGGGGACAATACACTTGGACAAATACAAAAAATAAGATTATTTAACACAAATAGTAAACAAATAGAAATGTAGTAATTAAAATCACAAAATAAAATAAAAATGAAAACTTTAAAGTAACACAAAACGGAAAGAAAAATGTGTAGACTACATGGTAAAATATAAATTAAAATAGCAAAGCTAAACTAAAGAAACATAATATAAATTGAAGAAATACAGTTGAAAAATTGAATGTAACATAAAACTTCAAAAAACACAGTATAACTACTTCAAAGCAAAACAACATTAAAGAAAAATGGGCATCAATTTATCACAAAAAGCGCTAAAACAAAATACGGCTCAAAAAGAAAATGTTAAGGTATTTTAGAATATCTAAGAATATAATAAAGTGCTGAAATCTGGAAACTAATCAAAATAAAATCAGATGTCAAAAACATCAATAAAGTTCAAAATAAAGCTGAACAAAATTCAATAGAATATTAACTATATAAAAGTGAACAATAATTACAACTAAAAATATAAAATCAGATTGAATTCATGGTGGAATTCACAGTTCAAACTTACAAAATAAATTACTAATTCAATATCTATATATAAAGCGCAAAAACAAATCTGTGTGTTTGTATGTTTGTCCGTTATCTAACTACTCCTAGATCGCTAGACCAATCTCAACCAAACTTTATGGCATGATAGACTGGAACAAGGGCATGTTAATGGGGGATTCACAACTCTTACATATAACATTATTGCTGTTATTGAGAATTTATTATCTTTGACGTAACATAACGATAAGTACATGCATAGATGGCGCCACGTCCTTGCCAAAAACTTCATTAAATTTTCTATAGCACAACATATACACAGTGTAGGTGGAGGGCACATAAACGTATTATATATCTCAGACAGTGCACTAGCACTCTTTACGGAGAAATGCAATGGCCAAAATAGCCGCCACTAATGAATTTATATATAAACTCAGCTGAAGTTTCTACTTCAACAACCACCATAGGGATGATAGGAGAGCCGTTTCTTGAGTTATATGCACTTCCTAATTTGACCCATGACCTTTCAACTTCGGCCCGTAAAACACTCCTGTGACTATTATCGTTAATTAATTGAGCACGTGAAACACTGTGAAAGGACATTAAGAGGTAGGGGATGAAAGCGGGTAACAGAAAGAACCTCTACCGCCATTAGATTTTACGCTACCTCTTTTTACAAACTCACTCTGACCATCACACAGTGTATACCATGTTTTAAGTATATACATATTGATTTATTAGAGCTTATACAAAACTTTTGGTGAGGTAATAATGAATACTGTAATATGTTATGTTATAAATAAATTGTGTGAAAGTTAAGAGTTTTGTGTTATTTATCATAACATTCACCTAAATATTTTTTAAGTTCATAACATTGATAAAGGACAGGTACCTCAGCTTGTTAAAAATAAACCAGATAAAAGTCCGAGGTAAGCTGAGAAAATATAACATAACATAACGTTTTGAGACAACATGGGACTGATTGGTCCATCTCGTCTGTTCCATCTTCTAAACTAAACTAAAACTATTAACATATAAATTATAAAAATCTCAAAGCCAGCCCTTATCATTCATACATTTATCAAACTTTTTCTTGAACTCACTTAAATGTACTGCCTCCAGAACAGCCAGAGACAATCCATTCCAAAGGCCAACCACTCTGTTAGAAAAATAAAACTGTCTTAGCTGAACACGACTCCTACCCTGCCAAAATTTATATTTGTGCTCCTTAGTCCTACTATTCTCACTATTAAATATGAAAAAAGATGATGCATCAACACTATCAATAACCTTTACAATGTTAAAAACCTCAGTCAGATAGGCCCTAACTCTTATTTTTTCAAGAAAAAACAATCTGAGATATTTCAACCTTTCCTCGTATGACAACCCCTCTATCCCAGGTAACATTTTAGTAACCCTTCTCTGAACCCTTTACAACAATTCAATGTCTTTCCTTAGGTAAGGAGCCCAAGACTGAACACAGTATTTCAAATGTGCCTTATACAATAAAATTATAACCTCTTTAGACTTGTATTCAATATTTTTGTAGATACAACCTAAAAACGTGTTAAAGCAAGGTATGGTACTAGTGCATCCCTAGGCTAGATATCAGTTCGACACGATCTTATGCTGCTTTTCATGTGTTGTTTGAGTTTTCACAGGCTTTCTAAGCATTGAGATTAACGAGCTGGCTTAAGGCTTAATAAATGTTATCAGTTGTGCTTGACACTGAAGGACCCAAGATTGATCCTGTCTACCTCTGGTTTTTGTGTTAGTGCCTTACAATTCTTTTCCCGAGCTTGTTTGTGTCTGGAAGGTTTTTTCTATTTTGACCAATGCAGTTACTAGTCTGTCTAATTTCTATGGTTGTGGGATAAAAATCGAGATAATCACTGGTTTTTACAGAAAACGTCAGAATTTAAAACTTCAATTCAACTGAATATCCTTTGATAGGTCACACATTCAGGTAGCAATTTATGAGGTTACAACCTGACATTTCTCTAGAAAATGTTGTTAATCTAAAACACTTAATAATACAAGCATGGATGAGACTATGAATGCGAGATCTACATAAATTCTGTGGAAAAGTAAACATAACTATATTAGCCAGAGTGAATTGGACTCTGACAATGGTATTATTAGTTAGTGAATGCAACTATTTCATGTACGTATGAGCTTCTTCCACTATTTTTCAGTTATTAAGGTTGTGCTTCATTTACAATAGGGAAGAGAATAAGAAGTGTAAACTTTTTCCAGACATCAGTTATTGAAAAAAAAAACCAACTCTTCTATCTTTGAATGTTTTATAACTTGTATGTTCACAACATCAACTTATCTTCTGACAAAGGTTAAGTATAATCTAAATAAATAAGTAAAATCATGCTCAATTGCACAAGTAAATCCAAACTTAAATTTAGCCCACCAGCTCAAAAATAATTGTAATTTTGCAAATAAATACAGAAAAACAAAATGTTTCTATAATAATTATCTCGCTATGGAAAAATACCGTTTATTTGTTTGTTGTTAAACATAAAGTTGCACAATCAGCTATCTGTACTGTGCCAACCACAGGTATTGAAACTCGGTTTTAGCGTTATTAGTCTTCAGATTTACCGCTGAGTCACTAAGGAAGGGGTAAAAAAATATTGAAATAAAACATTCAGTAATACTCTTAGAGATCAGAAACAGTCCAGTTCTATAAATCTATACACATACTATTGTTGTAAGTTATATTTTGAATGTTTAATTAAGTTTTTGCTAGAGAGAGAGAGCTCGTCCTTACAATGACCACAATATCTACAAATTTCATGAAACTTAAGAATTGAGAAACATCTTGGTTTATGCAGAAATAAGAGTAGAATATAAGTATGAGTAATCATTGAGGTATTGAGTCAGTTCAGTGCCAGAAAAATTATTCACTGTTAAGGAATTATCACATTTATCATTCAAATTTTTATTAATCTACATTTTGTTCATGTTATACCAATTCGTATAGCATAACATCTCAGCTAATAATCCATATTTAATAGTATATATGTTTTAAGTTTTAAATTGTATATGGCAATATTTAAAAAAAATCCTAAATTTCCCTAGTGTTACACATATGACACATTTTCTCCATTCATCTTCTCTTCTCTGTTTTATCCACGTAAATTACTCACTGTAAAATCGTCATTGGTCAGACAAACCATAATTTTTATAGCCTTCAATTTTGTTTGGTTACAGAGCTATCAAATAGAAAATCAGACCTCTCTTGCCACACCCACCTGACACATCCCCACTTTCAAGATTTGTTAATAGTTCTATCTTACGTTTAATTCTATATTATCTATAACAAATAGAAAGTCAAGATTTTCATATATCAAATGACGTATGTATAACGTTGTTTTCTGAACAGATAATCGTTAATTTCACTCAGAGTACAAGCTTCGGGAAAGATAACAACTAGCTTGGATTAATTTGTAACAGCTCTTGTCGCATAGTTAGAAAACCAGAAAAATTGTGAGAGTTATGGGAAATTGTCTATTTTTTGCATGTTATTAGTCCATGTTCTTTGCTGCATTAGTTAATTAAATAAAATTATTTAGTGCATTACTATCATTAGTGAAAAAAAAAAACGCAGAGTTAAGTGTTATGGACAGTCCACAGCAAGAAAAAAGAAGATTGGGTATATACTTTATTTTTTGTTTTTCATGTGTATTCTTTATTTATTATTATAAAAGTATAAATGTAAAAATAGGTATCTCTTTATGTTTGTTATGGTTAGATTAGGTAAAATAAGGAATAGTAATACAATTTCACAAAGCAAGCATGCAAGCAGCTCAGGGTAGCTCATGGGTAATGTACTTCGATAGCATAACATTAGCTGCACGTTCCTCAAGTGATTTACAACTTATAATGATGCGAATAGTAGTTAGACATGGTTCAAAGAGCAATAACAAGGCAATAAACAAAAAATAATAATTATAAATAGGTGTATACTGTTACGAATCTAAATATACTTAGAATAAACGAATGTAGTCATTCTAGAAAGAAAAAAGGGGTAATTTAGATTATTTTTTGTGGTTACGACGTCGGTCAAATTGACCAACGTTTTATAGTCAGGGTAGAGAAAATAACAGATAGAATATAAAGTTTTAGTGAAAACAAACATTTGAAATGTATTTAGGAGGTTTTAAAAAATACATAAATCAAATCTGAGATTTTGAGATGAAGAAAAGTATTTTTAATTTCAATATAAAAATCACTTCACACGGACTGTGCCAAATGTTATGAAAATACACCCACTGTATTAAAAGTTGTAGTATCAAAACTATATACAAGTAAAAGGTCAGCCCCCCCCCCCCCAGTGGCACAGCGGTATGCTTGTTGACTTACAATGCTCTTAACTATAAACTCTTGGACAGACCCCAATAATCCAAAAGAAACCACACAACGATAGAAATGGTAAAAAATTGGTGGCAAAAGTGGGATTATACTGATGAAAATATAACAGAACTTCAGGCAAACTTCAAGATAATAACAGCCCCATCACAAAGGGAGATAGATTAAACAATTAAAAGGTCAGAAAGAAAGAAACAGAAAATTAGAAGAACATGACAGAAAATTATAAGATGATCAAGAAAAAAAAAGAGGTAGAAAGTTAGAAGAGCATGACAGAAAATTAAACGAATATCAATAAGAAAGTTAAGGTGGGCACATTGTGATTCATTATTTCTAAAATATAGCTTGTTAATATTTAGTACCAAGTGAACAGAAGAAAAACGAAGAATTTAAAGTGTCATTGGACATCTGTATTCACATTGAAAGGATAATCACTCAGCACTCTAGCTAACTGTCAGATTTTATGTATTTGTGGGGAGGGTTATTGGGAGTAGGTGTTTGGGACTTGTTGATGATAACTTTCAACAATAAACAAAAGCACATATCCCACTAGTTTTAAAATAATATACCAAAACAAGTCAAACATATACAAATGTTCATTACACAGTTGGTTATCACAGTTATATCTAGAGCTTTACATAATTGCCTCTTTTTTCATCAAAGTTCACACAGACTGGTTCAGTTACTTTAGAACAAAATTTGACAAGAAGAATTATTCTTCTTGCTCTGTTATTACAATATAGTCTGTGATAATTTCACTTTAAAATCACCATTATAACTGTTGGCTACCACAGTTGTATTCAGAGCTATAAAAATTGTCTCTTTTACGTCAATGTCCACACGAATTGGTTCAGTTACATTAGAATACAATTGACAAGACAAATTATTTCTTCTGTGCTCTGTTATTACAATACAGTTTGTGATAATTTCACTTTAGAAGACGTCACTATATGCTTTTATGGCTAAATTCACAATCACACAGTGTAGGTTTATCTATCTAACTAATTCGAACTACATTTTACGTGTACTTATAGCCCAACAGAGGCTCAGAACATTCTACACACTAAAACATATTATGATGCAATAATACTCAATAAAAGCAACGAGAAAAACTTAAAAGGTTCTAGTAACGTTACACAATAATACCACAATCGCCATTTCACAGCAATTGAACTACACATGTATAATTCGTATGCAGTTACGCAAACAAGCCTATGATAAAATTATACTTCTAAAAATAACTAAATTTCACACTCACACTATACTTAAACAGAAATAGTCATGTTTAGCTATATAAATAAAAATGTAAATGTTCGTTTGTTCAAAATCTTAAATCTCCGAAAGTTCTTCACCGATTGCATTGAAATTTTGACACAACGTTGCATTCGAATACGCGCGTGTTTTTATATACCTACTATTATATAAGATGTGACAGGTAAAAACATGCTTTTTTTTTAAAACAGCGCCATCTGTTGGACGTAAAAGCAACACACGCTATACTAAATATTTTACCACGAAATGAACGCTATGGTAAACGACACAGCTCAATTCCAACGCAATGCCACACGAAATAATTAAATCAAAATGAAAATAAATCGAAATCTATGAAAATTAAATTTAACAATGCAATCGGAAACATTGAAATGGAATCGTAAAATTGAAAATTTGGAAATCGTAAATGGATCGTAAACATTGAAATGGAATAAACATACTAACGAAATATTTCAATTCAAACGCAGATCAATCGACAAAGCTCAATTCCACCGCCAATTGCACTGAAAAATAAGAAAAACTGTTAAGAAAACGAAATGAAAAACAATGAAAAAATAAAAAATAAACTATACTAAAAAAATTTTTTTGTTTTTCTTTGGTTTTTGGTTCGTGTTTTTTCCTTTTTTAATGTTTTTAAAACATATAAAATTCAGAAAAAGAAGAAAAAAAGCTATAATTCTGCGAGGCATTATTTGGATGAACTAAAGCAGATCGATTGCACTTATCAAACTTAGGTCGTCTTACTCGCACAGTGCGACGAGTAATTGCAAATCAAACTGAGGAAGAACGGGCATCAGCAAACGAGCGAAACAGACAAAGAATGGCTCAAATTCGTGCCGAGGAAGTAGCAGAGCGACGTGCAGCCAGACTTGAGGATGCACGGTTGCGAGCACGACGATCGCGTTCTGCAGCTTCAGATCTGCTTCGTTCTCAACAGAATGAACGCGACAGGCTGAGAATGACTGAAAGACGTCAACGAGAAACAGCAGATCAGCGTCAAACACGACTCCGTGCTCAGCAATCACGCGATTACAATCGCCTTGTATTCCGGTAAAACCCAGCTGATGATTATAGTTTGAGCCGGCATATTCTCATCGGCACTATGACTGAAGTGTGTCCTTATTGCAAGGCTCTGAAATTTAATGGAGAAACAAAAGGAATGTGTTGCGCAGCCGGAAAAAATAAACTGCCTCAACTTGGAGAACCGCCAGAGCCATTAAAAACTTTGCTTGCTGGATATACCGCCGAATCAAAGCATTTCCTATCTA
>NW_013670173.1:52007-52798 GCF_000517525.1 Limulus polyphemus
AGGAAGCAGCAGAGCGACATGCAGCCAGACTTGAGGATGCAGGTTGCGAGCACGGCGATCACGTTCTGCAGCTTCAGATCTGCTTCGTTCTCAACAGAATGAATGCAACAGGCTGAGAGTGGCTGAAAGACGTCAACGAGAAACAGCAGATCAGCGTCAAACACGACTCCGTGCTCAGCAACCACGCGATTACAATCGCCTTGCATTCCGGTACAACCCAGCTGATGATTATAGTTTGAGCCGGCATGTTCTCATCGGCACTATGACTGAAGTGTGTCCTTATTGCAAGGCTCTGAAATTTATTGGAGAAACGAAAGGAATGTGTTGCACCGCCGGAAAAATTAAACTGCCTCAACTTGGAGAACCGCCAGAGCCATTAAAACTTTGCTTGCCGGATATACCGCCGAATCAAAGCATTTCCTATCTAACATCAGGAAATACAACTCATGCTTCCAAATGACGTCGTTCGGTGCAGAAATCCCAACAGCTCAATTCATGGCAACTTTCAAAGTGAAAGGACAAATCTATCATAAAGCCGGCTCCCTGCATCCGTTCCCAGATAGTCAACATAAATTCCTACAAATGTATTTCATCGGTGATGGCAATGATCAATTGAATGCACGCTGCGGAATTTCTACCAGCATAAAAGGTCCATCGTTTCCCAACTGCAAGACGAAGTGGCAATTGTTATAGTCGGAGATCAATTCCAACCTAGAGATATTGTTCTTCATTGGAGAAACGATCAATTGACAAAAGTTGCAGAAACTCAAGCAATTCATTGAAACTTCCCA
>NW_013670173.1:53093-64791 GCF_000517525.1 Limulus polyphemus
GTGCGCTTTCTCTTTTCTTTCTTTTTCATTTAACCAGACTGAGCCACAGCAACGCGTGGCCGGGTACAGCTAGTCTAACAATAAGCCCTTTTTCAAAATAATGTTCATATTATATACAAATACTGTTTTCAGTTCATGCACAAAGTGTACTCATACAATCTTCACCAACATTTGCAGCCCCTCGATTATTTCAATGCCAAACTGGTAGTTCTAGAGGTATAATGCCCATCATGAGACTGACTCACACTGTTGATTTTGCCCATCTGGATGATGAACTTTCCCGTAAATTTAGTTCTGGACTTTCCAGATGGTAAATAGAATGACCAGATACTCTCATTTAGTTACAGAGTAGTTCTTCTCACTACTCAACAGCTTTTTACCAATGAAAATTAAGGGAAACAGTCTGTCTACATGTTCTTGCAGAAGTACTGTTCCAATTCCAATGTCTGATGCATCAGACTGAATGATGAGCACTTTGTTTAAGTCTGGCATTCTAAGGATTTGTGAACTTTCTAGCACGTTCTTCAACTTCTTGAATGCCAAATGCTGTAGTTGTCTTCACTTCATCTTGTTGGATTGGCCTTTCTTGGTCAGATCAGTCAGGGGTGCAGTGACTTAAGTATAGTTTGGGATGAACTTCCTATAGTATCCCACTAACCCCAGGAAGGATTTAACTTGCTGCTTGGTTGTCAGAGCTGGTGAATCTTGTATGTGGATTAGTTTCTCCTCTTCCATGGCTATCTACCGGTCTTCCACCTTATGTCCAACAAAATCCAGCAAAGAATAACCAATGTAGCACTTAAATGTTCTGATGGTCAGACCTGCTGTCCTCACTCACCCAAACAGTTCTCTGTGTGGTTCAGAATGTCATACACATAATGGTAAATGTTGGTGGTTTTGTGTAACATCTTCCTCATCATGCAGTTGAATGTCACTGCTGAGTTGACTAACCCAAATGGCATCTTACTGAACTGGTAGCATCTGTCTGGTGTCACAAAGGCTGTATTATCATTAGATTTTGTATTCATCGGGATCTGCCAATAATTTTTACTGGGGCTGATCTTGGGAAAGAGGTTCAGCTTCCAGGAATCCACGCAGAAGAAGTTTGAGCCATCTCTCTTCTTCATAGTTACCACTGATGAACAGTAGGCTGAATTTGAAGACTCAATGATTCTGACTTCTAACATTACCGAGACTTTTTGCTTGATCAGGTCATGGTATCAATTTTGTGTTGCACAAGATCTGTCTTGTCTGGTCTATTTGTGAAGACATCTGCATAGTGTAGCTCTTTCTTTTGTTTGCCAGTCAGTTCTTCAGTGATGTTAACATCTTTGTACATCTTCACCCAGTAGTCTTAGGTCTGATAGGTCGTCATCTTCTATGACAAGGTCACCATCTTTTGGTTCTGTGACTATAACAGCCACACCTGCAATGTCTATCTGTGCCTCAATAGCTGCACCATTAGGTCTTCTCCCCTCTCTAAGTACCTCTTCAACAGATTGGCGTGGTAGATCGTGGTTATCCTATACACTTTCACCTTGTAATCCATTCTGTTGACCACATCTTGCACTTCAAAAGCTCCTTTCCACTACAGGGTGAGTTCCTTGTTGTCTGTGAGTAGCAAAACTAATACCTTCTGTCCGACTTTGAAAAGTCGATCCTTGGCCTTCCTGTCATAGAAGTGCTTCTAACTGCCTTGAGTTGCATACAAACTTTCTTGAGCGAGTTGACAGGACTCATCCAGTCGGTTTCTGAGGTCTAACACATACTGGTATGTGTTCTTCATTTCTGACTATTTTTCTCCTGTTTACAGTTATTTCAATACCTGCATCAGACCTCATATTGTTCTTGCATACAGAAACTTGAAGCGTGTTTAACGAATTTGTTATTATATATTTATTTTAATATCGACATTTGTTTAGATTAAATTTATATTTAGCTTATACTGTTAAATACTCCCGCCTATTCTCCAAAGTTGTAGAAGATTCTCGAGAGTAAGAATCAACAATATATGTATGTATGTAAATGCTTAAATGTAGCTTTGTATTGTTACATTATCTGAATGTTCTAGAAATTCTCCACACGCCTATAAATATAACTAATGCGATGCACAAAAAAGAGTATCTATTATTACTTTGTTATAGCCAGTGTGCTATAAATTTCGAAAGAAATAATACTGCCTGCATGTACCTGTCCCAGACAAGTGGTCTCTTCTGGCATATCTTATTTAGCATGCTCTTTCAGACTCCGTTGACTCAATCACAAAGAATCACAAAGTCCATTAAATATTGTATAGGATGCCAAAGAGCTGTCTAGTGCTGATGGGTCTACACACCTCTTACATCAATTTTAAGGTAAACTGGCTCTCTCTGTTACTTAAGACTTATTTGGGAAAGCCTACTCTTCAGAACACTTCCAGGAGGGATTTTGATACTCTCTCTGTCTCTATCTTTGGCAGTGCTATGGCTTCTGGGTAGTCGACTACTGTGAGCAAATACTGGTTCCTTGTGTTAGTAACAGGTGCTAGTGGTCTGATAATTTCCACAGTTACTCTGCTGAATAGCTCTTCTATGAGAGGCATCTCATCCAATGGCACTTTGGTTACCTTCCCTCTAGGTAATGTCCTTTCGCAGATGTTACATGACCTGCAAAATATTTTCACATCTCTGATGGCTCCCAGCCAACAGAAGTTGTTGGTGATTCTGTCTGCCATCTTCTTTACTCCCAGGTGCCTTCCCACAATTGATTCGTGAGCCAACTTCATCATTTGAATCTGGTATACTGTTGGTACTATGATCTGTTTAACTTCCCCAGTAGAATTGCCTTGACAGATTCGGTAGAGCACTCCCTTCTGGTCTTCTATTCTGTAAGTCTCTTTCCCCTTCGTCCTGTTCTCAACTTTCTCCCAGGCACTGTAGACCTACATTCGGCATGTCACCTTTTGAGGCTTGCAGGGGCTTGATCTCTTGCTTGCTTTTCTTTTATTTGGCTCTTGTAGTGACTGCAGATGTCTCATCAGTCTCATTTCTGTCTGGTTCCTCCAAACTTTTATTGCCTGGTGTATTGCTAATAACCACCTTTATTCTTGCTATGGGAAACTTTCTCTCTGTCCCATCAATCAGCAGACACAGATGTACCTTGCCCATCATCTGGTCATCAAACACTAGACTGGTTTTTACTGCTGTACCCAGGGTCTTGTAGGACTTGCCCTTTTTTCCCTACATAGCCTTCACCTACTGACATGTTGTGGTATGTTGGCACCTCTCAATGTTTGTCACACGCTCCAATCACCAATGGTACCGTTGACCCATTTGCTAAGTTAAGCTGACCATCAATCTTGTATTGTTTACTGTTGGTGATAGCACTTCCTTCTTGTGGTGAATCTGATGAGTTGTCTCTATTCTGTTTCTTCTGGCAGCAGCATCCATGGCAACAGTTGATCTTTTCTTTTTTGCCAGCATCATCTTTGAAGGTAACTCCAGCTGCTTTATGTTGAGATTTCTGCTGTTGCTTGTTGGTGACGGACTTGTACTCACTCGCAATGTGCTCCATTTTATCAAAAATAATAGCATCTATTCTTCCTTTTGCTTTATGGTATCCTTCTTCTGGTCTGCCACCTTTGGTTTCGACTTTAACTGGTTATTCTTGGATTTTCCAATTATACTCCCTCCATGGGCTTTCATATACTTTTCTGCCAGCTTGATCATCTTGTCCATGTCCTTCAGTGCTCTATCTGTTAATATGTGAACAGTTCATTATCATTGGAGCATGCGATCATGAAATTTTTACATATTAGTAGATCTGCCAGTCTCTCAAAACTCTATTCCAACTTGGCCATATCAGTCCACCTTGTGAAATATTGCTGTAGATCTGCTACAAACTGAAATAGTTTCTCCAATGTCAGGCTTGATTTGTCTGAACTTCTGGCAAAAACCTTCCTTGGTAAGTTCATAGTGTTTCAGCAAGGCCACTTTTGACTTGTCATAGTCCATGGCATCTTCGGACACCATGTCCACATACACTTGTAGGCTTTTTCGTGTGAGAATGAGGCCGAGACAGACTTCCTTGTCCGAATAAGTGATATGTTTTTTATAAACAATAAAAATATAGTAAACCGTTTATTTACTCTTATTTTTAAGTCCCCCAGTGGGACAGCAGTAAATCTTCAGATTTACAAAGCTAGAATCAGGAGTTCGATTCCCCTCGGTGGACACAGCAGATAGCCCAATGTGGCTTTGCTATGAGAAAACACACACACACACTCTTATTTGTATGCACTGATGACATTTGTTTCGATGTATCACAATAACTTCCACATGCAGGTCAGTAAAAATAAGATTACAGAATTGACAGAATGTCTCGAAAGTTATGTTATACTCTCGTAAAAACCCCCAACCACCTGGAAATTCTACAACAGAGTTTTCTCAAAGTACAAATCACCGGCTTTAAAATTATATATGTTGTGGATGTATGACTCTTGGGTGTATTAAATTTCCAAAATTTTGGTTCTCATTACTCGTCTACTGAGCACTAAGTCTTAAATGTATAAATACTCCATTTGCTAGTTTTTGATGGTATCACTTCTCCTTGATGTTTTTCTACAAGTTACTGATAGGTCATTCAAAGTGTCCATCCAAAAACACAATTGTCACCATTTGCATAATTTGTCATCACTGCTGCTTCAATGGTTTTTACAGCTGCTCAGTGTCCAGAATTTGGGCATTCCAACAGCATATATGTTTTCATTGATTGGTAAGATAATCCATCAGCGTTGCCTTGATGCTTATTTGGACAAATAAGTTGCACTTCCGCAGCATCATTATCTAATGTGCAATAATACTTTCCTATCAAACAAGTAGTGATTGTTATGTCTGATGAATCATACAACTGCAAATAGTTTCTTTGTGGTCACACAGCATCAGTATTTATGAACTGTTAACATTTAGCTCACAAATGCAGTTATAGACTCTCTGTGATAATACTATCGCAGTCCAACTGTTACTGGCATAATTATCCAGGATGAATTGTCGAAAACATGCCAACACTAGCGTTACAACTTAAGCAAGCACTCGTGTGTCTAACCAAAGCAATTATTAACCTTGTTCAATGCAGACAGTTGTTTTGCTATCGTCAAGAAATTAACCTTCAACTGTTGGTAGTGTAACATTAAACCTAGAAAACTGCAGGCTTCTTGCGTGGGTTTGGACAAGCCCTTTACCATAGGAACAGTGGACTTTCAAATCTCATTTTCTATATCACAGAGAAACTTTACTTTCATGAATATTAACTCACACTTCCTTGGTTTAAATTTCAAGCATACATTTTTGGTATGTTCTCAGCAACAGACTAGGCTACCAAATATTAAAATGTCACACTCACACAGCTCACAGATATTTCCCATTCCAACCTTTTAAGTATAAATTACCAGCTTGTCAAAAGTAAAAATCCATTAGACAAATTGAATGGCATGCCAAAAATGTATACAGTCCTTCCATAGTACAGCAAACTTTGGTCTTCTTTCATTGTTCATTTAATCTTTTCATGAAATAGAAGCCAGATGTAGTACATTAAACCAATATCCACCTTCCAAATCCATTAAGACATTCATCCATTCAGGACAAAGGAAAAGCATGAACATTATGCTGAAAGCCAATATTCATAGTTACTGATCGTTACTGGAATAAATGATATTAGCACTCAGATAGATAATGCTCGACCAAAAACACGGTCTTGTTCCTAATTTGATTTTTATTACTTCAGTAGACTTCAACAATACACTACACCAACAGCATATTGCAGAACTCTATTTACACATTTGGAGACAGGACTATGCCCTTTTCATTATACACAAGCATGCAGTCCTTTATTCTTAGGTGCAATTTGCTCAGCACTGAATGACTTTATCACAGAACTGCATTTCACTTGTTTTACACATACAACTGACTAACAACTTTCACACGACTTCAATCCTTAAAATAACACCATCTGAATTAAAAATCAGAAAAAGCTACTTTCATATGGTGTGTGCCAGCACTAAGATAAACCTGGAGGTTTATTTCTAAACTACTCACATCTGCATAATAAACTGTAAAGTCTAGTAACGCCCAGAATGCTTCAATGTCCACTAGAAATTTAAGCTCACATTTAAAATTATGGTTGTCCTTTGGATACAAGCTGATTGCTGCACCAGCCAAGCTTGTGGAGAGACTCAACTCTACCTCCACTAGTTTACATTAATAAAAGTAGCTGCAACCACAGATTGCTAGTGACCTCCCATATTTGTTTGAAGGGTGTTTATTGGAATACAATGTGTCTACTTTTCTTATCTCAGAAGAGAATGTAAACAATCCCACGTCATGTGGCCTATTAAGGTAGAGTTAAAAACTGGATTCACCCCTCATTCCCCTGACATCTTTTTGAGGGTCACTCCTGCTACATGGTAACTGGAACTTTGAAACTCTGTTGACAAACAGGGAACTATAGCAATTGTATCATGGTAAAGAAGTGACTATCAGTTGAGGGTTTGATTAAGTCTTCAGGATATCACAGACCCTTGAAGTTATGCCGTAGTTAAATCAACCACTGCAACTGGTTTGTTGTTTTACCCCAGCAATTGATTCAATTTGACCACCTTGATCTGGTATACAATAGAAACAGACTTGTCAAAATAAAATGCCCACGAAATTCATGTGGTATATCAAGGGTTAGTTTTAAAAATCCCTATTATGAACTTGTGGATGAGAATCTCACAACGACCACTAAATGACAGGTTTGAGAGTGTTTACCCATTTAACCTTTTTAAGTTATCCTTATAATTTACCAAGTTTCCATAAGCTCGATGACTCTAATTTTTGAATGCGGCCTTATAAATTATTTGGCTATTCATAGGATCAATTCTTCAGTGTAATGCAATGATGACTATTTCCTAGTCATTGCTTTGCTCCTCATTAAATTGCTCTGGGACTTCAAGTACCATTTGTCTCTGAATCCAATAATTCCTGGAGATAATATGCATGAAATATTTTATAAAATGGTTAATAATTTCCTTATACATCCCCTAAACACTGATGTGTTATAGTGCTTCATTTCACCATCATTGTAAAAATAGCAATGCAGGCAGTGTGTGGTTATGTAGTTAGTTCTCCTGATGTATGTGGTGTCCTTGGTAAAGATTAACAGTAGAATACCATGATGAGCAAGAATATGCGTCATTATTGTATTCTGCCTCACCTTCAGTCATCAAACGTGGCATTACAGTATAATTAGTGTGCCTTACTATCTTGGAAGGTTCCTGACTGCTCAAATGATTTGCAAGACTTAGATGATATTTCGGTAGTTCTACCTGATGTTGTCATGGTTTTTACTGATGAATTCCATCCACCATAGCAACCTATCTCTCCCCTAGCCAAGATGACCTTGAACTGTTCCTGTTAATGGCTGGAGTAGTCAATAAATGTCTAAGATAACAATAAAATCATCTCAGTTTCTCTTGCGATGTCCAGACTGTCGAGTCTGTGAGAATGCTTACATCTCTCATAGCCAGCCACCCTGCATTCACTCAATCTGGATAATGAATCAAGAATGTGAATATACTCTCAGTCTGGCTGGCGAAAGCCCCTAGTACTGGACAAAGCTTGTATTAATCTTTTACACACTCTCAGATATGCCCTCATCTTATACATATATTTTTTCCCTCCACCATAAATTCCATGTGGTCTCATAAACTGTGATCATGGAAGGATTTCCATGATCACAGTTTACACATTTTATAGTAACCAGAGAAATAAACACGTTAAAAGCAAGCTCTGTAGAAACAAGTCTTAATGATGGCACCAAAATGACATTTAATAAACTAGTCTATGGTATTTCTAGGTTAAACCGAAGCCAACAAGTAGGCATTGAACAACAACAAAAATAGATTTGAAAGAAATTAATTGAAAAGATGAAAATGAGCAAAAGCAACAAGGGAAAGACTCGAACAATTGCATATAAAAAAGATAAAATATTTATTCTATCCAACAAAAAGGATTACACTATGCTGGTTGTCTCCTTTGCCATTATGACTAATTGGCAGCTGCAACCGTTCTTGTACTTCAAAAAGGACGAATGGGTTATGTTTTGATTAGACAAGAGACAAATGAACTGTATATCTTCTTTTATGAAACGACAAAAGGATTGTGGCTGTACCAAGTAGTGCTTGTATAGGGAATTTATAAGTAGGTACTTTGAGCATAAGAAACTTGAGTGTCATGCTTTTACAACACCTATTAATATAGTATAGATAGGTTTGAAACAAAAATAATTTCGGTTTATCACCTACATGGTATTTAGTTATATTCCGATTATTCTAGATTCTGCTCCTTACCAGACTTTAAGGGGGGAAACTTAAAGAGAGATTGGGGAAAGATTCTTTATATATGTCCTAGGGATGGTATGGTGGTGCTGCACTGTTCATTTAGACCAAAATGCTAATGTAATATCCCACAATCCTAAGTTATTTACATTAGTGTTTATTCACAGTTATCTTATCAGAAAAGAAGATAATCTACCAGCTCATAATAATTTGTTCAAACCTCCGTACTACCCCTCTATTGGAGTATCACTCATACTTTAGAGGAGCAATGACAAATATCTTATCACTATCAGACTAATATAAGATAATTCGCGAGAAATAGTATGATGATGTATAATAATTTGCCATTTTGGTTGAGTTGTCATGCACAATGCTAGTTTGCCATCACAAAAACGGTGCTTTTCTTGAATAGTTGAAAATAACTAACTGTATAAGCCTCATTTTGTTCAATTAAATTGTAGTTTTTATATTTTATTTCAGCCTGTATTTGTAAATAAGTAGTATAAAATATTGATATTTTTTCATTTTTTCTATTTCTATAACATTTAGATAAGTATTCACCCCCTGAAAAGTTTCTACAATTTGTTGCTGTCTGAGCTTTCAATCATGAAATTTTCAAATGGGACTTCATATTTAGAATCTACACAATCTATTCCAAACTGAGAAAGCTAAAAAACTCTGATATTATGTAAGTAAGTTAGAGTTTCAAAGAAAAGTAGAATATTCTCATTTGCATAAGTATTCAACCCCTTTGCTACGGCAACCCTAAATCAGTTCTGGTGCAAAAGATTAATTTTAAAGGTCACAAAATTAGTGTAATGGTGTTTGCCTCTGTGTAATCAAAGTGGTTTAACTTGACTTCAAAGTAAATGCATCTTTTCAAACCAACCATAAAGACCAAGGAGCTTTCCAAACAAGTCAGGGATAAAGTGGTAGAGAAGCACATATCAGGAGAAGGTTACAAGATAATGTCAAAGTCGCTGATTTTCCCTTTGAGTACAATGAAGTCCATCATTAAGAAATGTAATGTACTTCATACCATCCACATTTAATTTCTTTAATTATGTGTCACACGTTAAAGTTCCTGTCTTACGTATTTCTCTTTGTTATGTGTTTCACTCATTTATTTCCATTACTGATCCTCCCTGCGCCTCAACGGTAAATCTGAGATGTTATAATGCTAAAAAACTGTGTAACTATGTGCTTAATAACAAACTAACAAAACCTGAACAGTATTAAAAATTAATGGACTTCCTTCCTTTCACGCCCTCTAGTTTATCTTTTATTTTTAGTTAAGTTATTATAAGCTTAACTATCTTCCTTTGAATGCTTAATTCATACCATGTTCTTTATATTTTCTAGTATTGACTTTCATACTGGGTTAATTAAATAACAATTATTTGTATTTTTGGGTCTATACATTTTGTTGTTCTCGGTTTTACGATATATATAATTAATCTTGTATTGAATTTTTATATTTAAAGGATTCAATACGCACAAATGGTTTTATTAAGTGCTTGCTCTGTAATTGCATGCGCTTAAATTTTTGTATGTATAAAAAGGTTTTACCTTCTGTTTTAAAACCTTTCTACTTTCTTCTATGTTAAGTTGTTAGTTGTGTGTTAGATAAGATTGTTTGTGATGACAATTAGTGTAATGTGAACTAGTCCATTAAGTGCATTAACATGTTTTATGCCATTAGTATCTATTTTAACCAAGGATTGCAAATGTCAAACAATTTCACCAGATGGTGTTTTAATCTTAATATTGCTGTTAAATTAATGCTGGTGTCCCCCGGTGGGACAGCGGTAAGTCTTCAGATTTACAGCGCTAAAATCAGGGGTTCGATACCCCTCGGTGGACACAGCAGATAACCCATGTGGATTTGCTATTAGAAAATACACATTAAAGTTGGCTTGTAGATAGGCCTAAGATAAAAGATAAGTGGGTTATTGTATGCATATCTCATTCTCATTTAGTTCGTACACATTTCATATTTATAAAATATTAAGCTTTTTTTTAAAGATGAGAATACGTGCTTATTCATTTATCGTGTTATTTCTATGGCGTAATTAAGTCAATGAGATTTGACTTTTTCATAGAATAACAGTATTCTACAATATTTTACATATGTAAGACTACTTTAGGACTTTTACATAGAACAGACATATGTCTCCACACATTAATTATCCAATTTAATGATTAATCAGATACAGAAATGTGGATGATATGAGTAGTTGTTGCATTTTCAGTCAGATGAATTTCTATTTTGAAGGAGTCATGATATGATGAGGAAGTCTCATTTTTATTTTCCCTATCTTCCGGCTGCCATGGTCTGGTGGTCAGGGCAGTCAATTCGCAACTTGTAGATCACGAGTTCTCGAATCCAATCACCGAAAATACTATTTCAGTTATGGAGGCGATTTAATCACTTCTAAATTATGGATGGCTAGTGCAGATAGTCCGCGAGTAGTTTTTCACGAAATTCAACAGACAAACAAAATAATAAATGCATGTCTTCCAAAACCCGATGGTCTTATGTGCTTCAAGTTTGTATGCATTTAACAGCAATTTCCCTGTTAAAATAAGGTTTATTTTATTTTATATTTTCTGTATATAATTTAACATTAACTTCAACCATCTAATTTTACGTTCAATCTGACAGTGTAACAATCCTTCCCATTTACTAAGTAATCAACCAATGTGTAAATCATTCTTCTGCTTTTTCTGTAAATATAGTAAAATTTTCGTTTAGCTACAAGCTATTTTTTCATTTCATCTCTAACAAATTACGACACCTGTTCTATATTCAAGAGGCTCTTGTTGGTGTGATAATCAGATAACTGTGTGTTTTCTCCATTCTTCACCTTGAATAATGCATAATGACTAGCCAGTTTATTTATACAAGTAGTTTATATATGTTTTGCTTTGAAATCAAGAAAGTTTGTAAATGGCATGCAAAAAATGCAAGCGTAGAAGTTTGTTACTAATGGTTCCATAGGTGGATATAAGAGGGTAAGGGGGCTTTGCGCCTCCAAAACTGGTTTTTGCCCCTCAAAGGTTTTCTATTTTTAAATTTATACAGAACCAATGTTTTCACAACTCTCTAGCAAAAGTAGTGTTATTTCCTTGTTAATTGCACATTTTATCATTTGTTGTAGACATACGTTTACACCCTGTTACCTATTGAGAATTTGAAATAATCAAATCCGCACTAAATAATTTAACTTTTAATAGTTGAATTGTACTCTGGATTTAGTGTTTAGAAATACGCCAATATTTTATTCAATTTATTTGCCAACAAGATTGATTCACGCCGTTTTTGTTTTGAAACAAATACGTTTT
>NW_013670173.1:65743-66778 GCF_000517525.1 Limulus polyphemus
GATACTGCTTTCTGCTCCTATGTCCATCCATTCATCTCAGTCAGTAGCTCAAATTGTGCTCTATATGCTTCCCACGGTGCTTTCCCATCGTATTCCTGTGGCTTCCTTCGTACTGGATCACTCCTATTACTGACATTCATATCTGGGATGTGACTTCTAACGGGACTGAATATGTCCACATTAGGGTTCAGCTGCGGGCTCTGTAAGGGGCTTGCCATTGTCTGGGGCTGATTAAGTCGATGGTCAATGTATCCTCCTTGTGTAACAGACAATAAATCGTTCTTTAACGTATCTAATTCGCTTTTGAATTTACTAATGTTTTCCATTTGTACTTCTTGCCACTGTTGTTGACTTTCCTGTAGTTGCTGCTGACTTTCCTGCAACTGTTGGAGACTTTCTTCCTGTTTCTTTTCTCGTTTGTCTTGTTTCTTTTCTTTTTCCTCCAACCACTGCTGTAATTTCTCTTCTTGTTTATTTTGTTGTTCGAGCTGCCACTGTTGCAGGTTTTCTTGCAACTGCTGTTGTCTCTCTTCTTGTTTCTTTTCTTTTTCCTCCAAAAACTGCTGTAATTTCTCTTCTTGTTTATTTTCTTTCTCCTCCAACAACTGCTGTAATCTCTCTTCTTGTTTATTTTCTTTCTCCTCCAACCACTGCTGTAGTCTCTATTGTTTACTTTGCTGTTCGACTTGCCATTGTTGTAGGTTTTCTTGTAACTGCTGTTGTCTCTCTTCTTGTTTCTTTTCTTTTTCCTCTAACAACTGTTGTAATTTCTCTTCTCGTTCTTCTTGTTTCTTTTCTCGTTCTTCTTGTTTCTTTTCTTGTTTATTTTCTCGTTCTTCTTGTTTCTTTTGCTGTTCTTGTATTGCTGCCATCAAGTCTGCTATGCTGTAGTTTGATTTGCCGCTTCTCGTTTCCATTTTTTGTCCCACTTCTGATACCAATTTGTTACGTCTCCGTTTGTTAATTAACTTTCCGTAACTTCGTTCCGACGAAACTTTAGCGACACAAGTCCTAACTTGTACAAATCTCTGTACC
>NW_013670173.1:67778-71699 GCF_000517525.1 Limulus polyphemus
GAAAAGTTTAAGGTTGGTTGTTTTTATTATCTTGTGCTTCTTTCTTTTTACAGTGTTTGCATTTTTTATTCACATATGATCTTCAAGATAAATCATTAGTATTTCCAAGGTTCCGTCCAGGACGATGTTCAATGTCACTTAAATTCTCTGAAGATTAATGAGCAATCTTGCTTTATAGATATCTGAAATTTCAAACTTTACAAAATAATTCAATGCTGCATGATCTGACAGAAATGTGTAGTTTTGTCCATATAGCTGATAATGGAAATGACTTATGTCTTGTAAAACAGTTAGTAGCTTTGTCCGAGATGTACAAGAACTCTTTTCTGTAGCATTCATTGCCGTGCTATAATATACAATCACTTGATATTTTTGATCTTGTATCTGTGGTAAATCTGTTATCATTACAAAATAACTGGTATTTGAATGGATCTTCAAGAGTTAGGTATGTCTTAATACAGAAGTAATAGTGAATTATTTCTCCAGTTGATTAATCCTTGTTCACAATAATTTATGTTGATGATGAGCTATGTTAGAGAATGATTTTAGACAACGACGATGGTAAGAACATAGTCTAAGATCTTTGATGTTAGCCGATAATGAATAGATTCAATCTAAGATGGATCTTTGGGCACTCCCTCTCTACTGACAATGTGTCCCAGGAAACTCATACACTGACAGAACAATTTGCACTTCTTAGGATTTAACTTAATGTTCCCTTTCCTCAAAACATCCAGAATAGTCTTGAGAAATATCAAATGTCTTCCAATATATGATTACATTATCCAAATAGATGAGTACAATGTTCCAGGATATGTTGGAGAGACAACATTCAGTTAGTCGACAAGATGTACCAGATGTATTACTTAATCCAATTAATTACTTTATTTTACAGTAAATGCTATCATCTTTTTACTTGCTTCGTTGATTTGCCCTTGCCAATGTCGATTCTTAAGACCCAATGCTGAAAACCATTATCCTCCAGATAGAGCATTCTGAATAGAATAGAGGGTAGGCGTCCTTCTTTCTGACTTTAGTCACCTTTTGGTTGTTCATGCAAAACCTTGTGGATCAATATTCTTTCTTCTTCTTCACGAGTACAATAGGTAATACCCAGTAATGAGTATTTGGTTCTATAGCTCCTTTGTTTTTCATTATTTCTTATTACTTGAAGACATCAGCCTGTTTTAAATGTTAGGGCTACATCTCCAGCATCAATCTTATTAGATATTTTAGTTGTTGGGTTTAAGACAAAAGGTCTGCTGGAGAAGGTATGTTGGTCTTCTATGAGCAAGTCACGTAATATCTGACACTGACCAACTGGAATACCTCTACAGCTCCGGTCATATGGGTCTTGTAAGTGAGGTGGTAAGCTGTCTTGATGCAACGATGTGACATCATGATTCCTACATTTTGCTTTAAAGATAACTATACCGTAATAATTAATGGTTGTTATTGTAGTTTATAGTGTTGTATATATATATTAAAGCTTATTTGTGTCAAAACTAAAAACGGTGTGAATCAATCTTGTTGGCGAATAGCGTAAATTAAATAAAATACCGGTATATTTCTAAACCTAAATCCAAGGTACGTCTCAACCTATTAAAAGTTAAATTATTTAACGCGGCCTTGGATTGTTTCAAATTCTCAATACGTAACAATCCATATCAGAGAACATCATGCCTGACAAAGCTAGCTAGCTTCGCGCCAAATTCTATTGTACGTACACCTAGCTGGTTATCAAGGAGACTCTGAACAAGAAAGACGATTTTAGGCTATTTGTAAGTTATTGAAATTTCTGTCTATAAACCTTTGTTATGTGTGTAGGTAGTGAGTAATTGATCTGCAGTGAGAAAGTATTGTTGAAGTTAACGTTCGTTGTAGCGTTTGTTTTATCGCGAATGTTGAAATCAAGTGTATCGTGAAGTTATATTCAGAAAGAATAAACCAGTTTTATTAAGTAAGGACTTGTTCGCTAAAGTTTCGTCGGAACGAAGTTACGGAAAGTTAATTAACAAACGGAGACGTAACAGTATGGCAAAACTCCCACCAATTCTCCAAGGTTGTAGAATGTTCGTGAACACAAGAATCAACGATATATCCATTTCTGTAACCGGTTAGATATAGCTCAGTATTGTTAAGAAAATCCTATAAAACGCGACGCGCCAAAAAACAAAAGAGAAGAGACAAGTCTACTATGAAACTGTTATAACCGTGTAAGCTATAAACTGTGATTTTGCTAACCCTTATCAACCGGAAAATATACGACATTTGACCAGGAGTAGCTATAAATTTCGAATGTCAGTGAATTCTCATCAAACGTTAATATCTGTCCAAAACTATTACTGATTTTTCATCGGACATTAGTGGTTTTATGAAAATATTATCTTACTCCAACGGTCCAACAATTCAGTTATTGTCCCGTCACGTTGTCACCCTCTTGTATATACCAGACTACCCTATATCTAGTAATATCCCGACAATTCCCGAAGGTTCGAGAGAACGAGTCACGTGACCTCGCTGACGCAACACTGCCCCCTCCTTAGTATTGTTCGTCCCGAACAATAACCGCACACAATAAACTAATAACACTAACTTAATTAAAATGTACAGAATTACAATTCAACAAAGTCTCTTAATTTTAGGGGACGTATCTTCTTCCGTACTGGTCTCCGTCTCGTTGGCTTCTGCTTCACGTGGGGTGCATCTGTTTCATCAGTAAATGCCCTATCATTGGTAACAGTCACATCAGTGGTAGTAACTTCATCAAGAGCTTCATTTTCCCTTCTCAAAACTGAGTAG
Organism: Limulus polyphemus; assembly: GCF_000517525.1. Taxonomy (NCBI): domain Eukaryota; kingdom Metazoa; phylum Arthropoda; class Merostomata; order Xiphosura; family Limulidae; genus Limulus; species Limulus polyphemus. The sequence goes on from NW_013670173.1 coordinate 70,581, forward strand.
ATTTTCTTCTTCGACGGTGGCACATCTTCAGCAGCGTCATTTGTTCTGTTGTCCACTTCATCCCAACTGAAATGTCCTGGACCGTGATAACGCCAAAGCCTGTTGGCATGCGCCACTTTTGGCTTACCTCGCCGACGACATTTTACCCGGAAAGTCACGTCTGAGAGACGATCCATTATGTCATTTGGGCCTTCCCATGGAGAAGACAACTTAGGAGACTTCCCTTTGGTCTTCCTGGGATTATACAACCACACCTTGTCTCCAGATATAAACCTGACTTCAGTAGATCTCTTATCATAAGTTAACTTCATCGAATCAGCAGACGTCTTCAAGTTTGAATGCACTTGATGGTGAATATCATCCATCCTTTCTGATAACACTTTCACAAACTCAGGCATTCTCAGGCAACTCTTCATAAGGTGGGCATCCCTTATGCTTGGGTCCCCTTTTAGCACAACATGTACTGCATGTCCTGCACCATTCTTCCACATCTCGTCTCATACCTATCCAGTAAAATCTTTGTCGTAGGTGACTCAATGTTTTCTTGGCTCCGAGATGTCCTCCTGTTACAGTATCATGGGATTGGCGCAGCACAACTTCCCGTAACTTCCTCGGTATAACCGTTTGCCAGGTCGTCACTTTCCCATCTCCGTACAAGAATACCACCTTCAAGCTTCAACTGCTCCCATTGTGCCCAATAGTTACAGATATCAAAGCAGAACAGGAGAAGGACCAAGATTTGAAGCCTATAATTGATTTTCCTAAAAATAAGTGTTTTGCACCCTGCTTGGGAGAAGGTGTCTAGTCTAAGCCCTGTGATAAAGCGTTGATCATGATGAAGTGGAACTAAAGGGTGCCATCGGGCTGAAGTCAAGCCGAATGAAAAAATTGAGCTCATGGGCACAAAGGAGAGACAGAAGGTATACTTGGCTGACATTGAAGATGAATGCATCTTAGGATTGGACTATCTATTACCAAGGAAGTTTGTAATTGATTTTGATAAAATGACGTTTGGGAACAACAAAGGCCAAGTTCCGGTAACTATTAAAAGAGAGGTTGAGCTGATTAGTTACCCATACTGGTCCCCACAATCTTGTAGAATGTCCTGTCACACCAGCT
>NW_013670173.1:72699-91729 GCF_000517525.1 Limulus polyphemus
ATCAATTACTCACTACCTACACACATATTATTGTCCCGTCACGTTGTCACTCTCTTGTATATACTAGACTACCCTATATCTAGTAATCTCCCGACAATTCCCGAAGGTTCGAGAGAACGAGTCACGTGACCTCGCTGACGCAACAATACGTTACTAACACGGCAAACTAGACACGCCTTCAAACATAAACTTATTCGAAACAAACGTTGGCATTAAAATAAATATATAATAAATTCGTTATACGCAACACATATTTGATACTACAAGTCACACATATTTCTAAATACAAATTCAATCCAAACAACGTTCATATTAAAAATAAATACATAATAATAAATTCGTTACAACCCAAAATAACTGCACGACACTGATATAAAAATCAACTTACTTGTACAAAGTAATTCAATATGTGTGATAACTAACACAGATCTAAAACATAAACAACTAACTGATTCTTTCTCCTGGTTAGAAAGCAATTCTCTATCTTCTTCATCCCTCACTGTTTCATTGCAAGTTTACTTAGCCAGTTGATTGCATAGCTCTCCCGTATTTATAATCTAATTCTTCTAGATATTTTACAAATCCTCTCGTTCACTACTTTTACCATATATTCTAAGACGAACTTGATCTTAACTTGATGCATTATCCAGCTAATAAACAAATTACAATTAAAAAAAATATATATATGCCTTATAACAATATTGTTATAATGTGTTCTGTTGTTGGGCAAGCTTTTTGTATTATATAGTAAAATAATGTGAAGTCCAGTCCACATAACAATAATGAATGTTTACTTGTAAGCTTAACTTCACAAATAATGTTCCTACAGAAATTCTTAGATTAATGGTGTGTTCACTTAATTTACCAATAAACTTACTTGCAGAATTTTCTCGCTAATCAATCAATGACAGTCACACTGACTGACTTACTTACTGAGGAACAGAGTTACAAATTATCACTGTCTAAATTACTAATTGTCACTAAACTGATTCGCTCTGGCATTTATATCATTTTTGTTTTCAACTTAACGAAATTTCTAGATCATTATGAAATCATCATGATTAGTTCCCTCTAGCAAACATCCATCTAAATTAAAATATCAAAACATAGCTTACAATAATATGTATATATCCTTTAACAGACATGCTTTTTCATATGCAGACTTTTAATCGCAGGAGAGATATTGAAATTCTTTTTTTTTCCTTACTTTGAACTGTATTAGTGGCAGTGAAAAAAAATCTGCATAAATACCAATAATGTCCGGAACAAATGAAGCAAATTTTCTTCATAAAGATTCATGTCGAAATTTATTTTTTGGTATACTGCCTTTTAAATATTTTTCATTTTCTCTTCATAATCATATCAGAGTATTTCCTTAATCAGTTGACAATTAAAACCTTTTTTTTTCAGTGTATATATAACTTGATATTGTTTTTCAAACAATTTTTTACTTCCATTTTACGGCATAGGAGCCAAAAGCTCGTAATAAATATGAGGATTTAGCGTTATTAAAGGAACTAGTAATTTCTAAATAATTGAACAGTTATTATAAGCTGAGTGCCAAAGGCTAATTTTTTGCTCATTTTTATATTAATTTTAATGTATTGGTAACTTGTGATTTTCAAAAGAGATTCCATATTGTAGACAATTATATTTTCGTTTTAAGAAAAACTATTACATTTATTTCTGGCCTTTCTTCTAGTGGTTGTACAAAGAACCTCAAACAGGAACCTCGTTACTGTTTTTATCGTAAGTGTGAGAGAGTAATGTGAAAGACATGTGACATAGATTGACTGTAGTTCTAACTACTTGTTCTAAGTTTTAATGCAGGGAATAAACAAAAGAATCAAGTTGTCGATAGAGGTAGAGTTATACTGTCTTGACTAGTGGTATATTAGTGTATTTACTTATAACACTCAAACTTTTTTCTTCAATTGTTGTGATAACGACAACGTTCAAACTCAAAGTTCATTCTGACATCAGCGCAGGATGTGTAGTCTACACTTATATTCATAATGGTTGTGATAAGGATTGTGTACACGAATCTGTTGAATCAAGTCACATCCTTCTAGCTTCGTGCTGATAGTTGTAGCCTTCTCCGTTTTAATGTCAGACATTTTTATTGTTATTCCAAAATATTCTGTACTGTACTATCAGTGATAGCATTCATTTAATACATGAGAAATCTTGAACTTCAAGTTTCGAAGTTGAATAGTGACGATGTAAGAAGCATGTTGCGTAATTCAACTTTTAAAGTGCAAAAAATACGGTTATCTTTTGTATTAGTTGATACTAATTTTCTAACAGATATGTTACAAAATTAACAACAAAACAAATACTGCCTGAGCGACTTCGTAAAAGAATTGTTAAATACTCTTAATCTACCGAGTAAAAATGTTTGAGAGTATCGTTGTTGACTTACTAAACAGGTTTCTTGGAGACTATGTTGAAAATTTAGATAAGTCTCAGTTAAAAATAGCAATATGGGGAGGAGATATCGTTCTGAGAAATCTTGATATCAAGCAGAATGCATTGGATGATCTAGATCTTCCAGTAAAAGTATGTTCTGGACATTTGGGTGAACTTGTTCTTAAGATTCCCTGGAAAAACATATATTCTGCTCCAGTTACTGCCATAATTGATGGATTGTATGTTGTTATCACTCCCAATGCTGCTCAGAAATATAATGCAGAAAAAGAGAAGAAAATGGCTCAAGAAATAAAGCACAAAGAACTTGAAAGAATTGAGGATGCAAAAGCTAGAGAAGCTGAGAAAAACAAAGAAAAAGGTGAGAAACAAGATACTTTTACTGAAAAGATGGTTACTCAGATAATACGTAATTTGCAAGTGAAGATTATGAATATTCATATTCGATATGAAGATGATTTCACTAATCCTGCTTGTTCCTTTGCTGTTGGTGTTACACTTCATGGATTGTTTTTTGAGACTACAGATGAGAGCTGGAAACCTTGTGTAGTGCCAGAAGCTGTTAACATGTTTAACAAACTTGTAACTATGGATAGTTTAGGAGTATATTGGAACAGCAATGCTGAACTTTTCAGTAAAATGACCTCAGATAACAGGAAAATAGCAATGATAAAAGCAATTGCCTCCAAAAAGCATAAACCAATAGATAATTGCTATATACTTGGGCCAATAACTCTTACTACAAAAATGACGTTGAATCCCAAACCAGAATCTGATGGATCTAATTTTTGCACTCCAAAAATTCAGATGAACATCATTATCGAGGATATTTCTGTTCTAATGAACAAATCACAGTATCATGAGATTTTACAGCTTTTAGAGAGTGTGGATCGATTGACACTAGCATCAATGTATAGGAAGTACAGACCAGATAAGCCCCACAAAGGAAATGCTAAACTGTGGTGGATATTTGCTGTCAGTTGTGTTCTTGAAGAAGATGTACGAAGAAGACAGAGAAATTGGTCATGGGTACACATGCAGCAGCATCGGAAAACTTGTCAGAAATACAAAGACCTATATAAGCAAAAACTGGTGTCTAAAAAGCTGTCACAAAATATTCATCAGCAGATTGATGATTGTGAAAATTATTTGGATGTTTTTAATATAACTGTAGTGCGAAGGCAAGCAGAAGTGGATATTTCTCGTAATATAGAAAGCAGTGCATCACATTCAGGACGTTGGTTTAGCAGTTTGTTTAGTGGGGGTAAGAAAACTAAGGTGAATAGTGGTGTTGGAAGTGACATTGTTAAGAAGTTTGATGAGACTATGACAGAACAAGAAAAAGGACAACTGTATAAAGCAATTGGTTATCAGGAAAATTTCATCCCTACAGAATATCCAAAAACATTTGTTGAAAATAAACTGCATTTTCAGTTAAGTAAGTTTGTTATCTCAGTAAGAGATGATACCAAAACAAATCAAGATGTACTGAAGATTGACTTAAATAATGTTTCAGCTACATTTGAACATAGACCATCTGCAGAAGCAATCAAACTGGGTATGCAAGTTAAAAGTTTTTCTGTCTATGGATCAGTATTATCAGATGGGAAAATACCGCATATGATCAAGGTTGAAAAGTTAAATGAATCAGAAGATTTGAAATTGCTTCAAATGTTGTTTGAAACAAACCCATTAGATCAAACTTGTGACCAAAGAATAAATGTGTCAACAATGCCATTAGAAATCATATATGATGCTTTCACTATTAACAACTTAATTGAAGTGTTTAAACCACCACAAACAGTGTCACTTTATCAGTTGCAGGCTGCTGCTGCAATGAAGCTGGAAGATTTTAAGGATAAATCAGCACTTGGCTTACAGTATGCTATTGAGCAACACAGAAATTTGGATCTCAATATTAACATCAAGCCTTCTTATATTATAATTCCAGAAAATGGAGTTCTTGAAAAATATTCAAATATTCTGGTGATAAATCTTGGAAATTTTCAAGTGCAGACAGTTAGAGAAATGAGAGATTTACTGACAGTAAAAAGTCTTGTCAAAGCAGGGAATACAGATAATGAAATTTTGGAAACAATGATGACTAAAGCATATGACAAGTTTCATATTAGTTTACAAAATGTTGGTGTGTTGCTTACTAAAGCATGCAATGATTGGAAAAAACAAAAAGGTAGAAAAAATCTAAAATGTTGTTTGTTGCAACCTGTTACTGTGGATGTAAACTTCATGAGGGCAATTATTACAGATGATCCTCGGATGCCAAAAGTGAAAATCTCAGGAGAACTACCACTTCTGAACTTATCTCTGTCTGATCAGAAATTGAAAGTTCTTATGAGCCTTATGCAAAGTATTCCTTTTCCTGAAAGTGAACCAGAAGTGGAAAGCAAAGAAGTACCTGTGCTTTCAGCTGCTACAGACACTGTTCATATTCAAGCAAAAACTTTAAAGCAAGTCACTGGACAAGAAACATTTGTAATATATGAAAATGTTAGTGCAGGTGAAGAGAATGAATCTGAGACAGGAAAAAAGGAACTTGTTCAATTTATAGATCTTCACTTAAATTTTGAGATAAAAAGAATAGTAATTGATCTGTCTCATCAAGTAGATGGAATAGAAAAGCAGATGATAAGCTTTAGACTGTTCACACTTGGTACTAGCGTTTTTATGCGTACCTTTGACATGAGTGTAGATCTTCTGCTAGGTGGAGTTTCTCTGGAGCATAAAGAGTATTTCACCCCAGATGAAAAAGAACTTTACTTGCTGAATACCCCTTTGCCATCAAGTGCATCAGAAAACCTCTTCACACTACAGTATCTGCAGGCTGATAAGAAAGGACCCTTGTTTGATACATATTATAAGTCCACTATTCAAAGTATTTTTATAAGATTCACACAGTTAGATATAGTTTTACATCAGGATGCCTTACTCGCTTTAATTAAGTTTGCATCTGATTTGACATCAGAAATGCAGAAGCTTAAACTCTTGGATAAAGTGGGAGAATATAGCACTTGTTCACAAGGGTCATCAGAAGGACCTACTACACTAATTTCAGAGGAAAAGACAAGGCCATTAAAAAAAACTTAAAAATGATGATGTTATTAATTTACAGATTAATGCCAAACTATCATCTCTTGGAATTTCCATTTGTACAAATAAATTTAACATTACAAATATGCAAATCAGAGGAATGGATGCTCAACTGACTCTTATGAATTCAAAAACAGTGTTAAATACTCTCTTGAAAGAAGTTTTGGTTGTTGATTCATGTCTAAATGCTGTGTATCCAAATATTCTGTCTACTACCAGTGATGAAGTGCTAAGAGTGGAAGTTGTCACTTTTGATAAAGCAACAGAAGATGAAAAGTATCTGGACATGTCAGCTGTGGATCTGAAATTGAAGGTATCTCTTGGTGCAACAAAACTAGTCTTCTTGAATAGATACATTTCTAAGTTATTGAATTTTATCAGTGAATTTGAAACAGCAAAAGAGAAAATAGCAGAAGCTAGTGTGGCAGCAGCAGAAGTGGCCAAACATGGCATGGAAGAAGCTTATCAAAAAGCAACAAGAGTTTCATTAGATATACACCTTAAAGCCCCAATTATAATAATGCCACAGAATTTTCATTCTGAAACAGTTCTAATAGCAGATTTGGGAACACTGAAATTGTTCAATGCATTTACAATGCTGAATATAAGTAATGATTGTGGGATTCCAGCAATATTTGATAACTTGTGTTTAGAGTTCTCTGATTTGAAGCTATCAACTGCAATTGTGAACACTGTGTCTGGAAAAATTCTTGCCGAATCTATGTTACTTGAACCAATTAATTTGAAGTTGGAGGTAGTTCGCAATCTGGCCATAGGATGGTACATGGAAGTTCCAGAAGTAGCAGTCAAAGGTAATCTTGCTGCAGTGAGAGTGATTTTGAGCCAAGAAGATATTACCATTATTATGAAGTTTTTGGTTGAAAATCTTGGTGATGCAGAACGAAATATCTCGTCCTCAGAGTATTCAGCCAAAGCTAGTGTAGTTGAAAAACATACCAGTGGAAAGAAAATTTCTGTAAACGAACATATGGAAGACAAAAGAAAACACTCTGAACTCATAGAATCTGTGTTTAAAAGAATGACATTTGCTTTTCAGTTGGACAGTTTCAAGGCTTGTTTGTATGAGGGAAGCTCAAACTTGACTTCTGGTCTTTCTGAAAGAAAACCAGAATGTTCATTGGCTCAGTTTGAGCTTGTGACCATAACAATAAAAGGAGAAATATTAAGTGATAGTTCTTTTTGTGGTAATGTAATTCTTGTTAACTGCATCTTAGATGATAAGCGGTCTATAAGGAAAAAAGGAATCACCAGACTAATGGATAGGGTTCCAGTCAAGAATGATACTGAGAATATGATTGATATTACCTTCAGACAAGATTTAAATCTTGACAAATTTTTGTTTACTAAAATCTCAAGTTTTAACCTTGTTCTTAATGTGGATTATTTAATGATATTAGGAGATTTTTTTGTTAAAGCTATGCCAGAGAATTTGTCACCACAACCTACAACTACTGCAGTTCCAGAAACACCAGATGTTACAGATCATGCTGATGCTGGACCTTTTGGATGTACATCTATAAACTTGAATATTAAAGAGCCAGATTTAATACTTATAGAAGACATGGAAGATTTTAATTCTAATGCTATTATTTTGAAGTTTAAAATGGATGCTAAAATGATGATGTCACCAAATTCTCAATCAGTATCTGGTGTCATTTCTCACCTTCAGCTTTTTACAGCTTGTTTTAACCCTGAATTGAGAGCTAATACGATGTCAGAAATATTAAGACCTTGTGATATTACTCTTTATTCTTATTCTCCTAATATGAAAGGTCAACATGTGAATATAGATTTCACAAGCATTTTTCTGAATGTATCACCAAACACTATATCCATATTCATGAATATTTTGTCTAGTTTAGCTTCTCAAAAAAGTTCAAAAGAGCTCGACGAAGCAAAGTCTTCTGAAGAATATTCAAAGTTGTGGACACCAAAGAAGCTTGAAGAATGCTCTTTTTGGTTTTTAGAGAATATTGGTTTTGCTGAGGAAGCTGTAGAAGATGTTATTGTATGCATTGAAGATAAAAATCAAATGAAAGTTGACTCAGAATTATTCATGTTGAATATGAATACTATAACATTAACAGTTGAGACTGGTGTAGGGATACAGACAGTTCCGATGGTTATGATGGAGGCTTCTTTCCAGGCACAAGTTCAAAATTGGAATTCAAATCTTCATCTTAAATCAGTTTTTTCAATGGAAATAGTTTACTTCAATGAAAAGCTAGCTGTGTGGGAACCACTTGTTGAACCAGTTAAAAATGCATCAGGGAGATCAGAACCTTGGAAACTGCTAATAGAAATAACCAAGAATTCTGAATTACCAGAAGCTTCTACTGAAGACATAGAATCCATAGAAATCTCACTTCAGCCTCCAGTTATGCGTGTTAATATATGTTCAAGTGATGTAATGGAACTGATGGTCAGTAAGGTTGCTCTAGAGGTCTTAACTCATCTTGGCCATGCTTTTGGTGAAGCAGTTAAACAAGCCCATAAACATAAATATATACAGCCAGAAGCTCCATATGTTGTGAAAAATCACTTGGGAACTCCAATGTCTGTTATACTAGCCAATAACATTTTTCAGGTTGTTGGACAAGATCATTTTGGTTTCAAAGAAGTAATTTTAGAGCCAAATAGTTCAGTTTATTTGAAACTCATTTCTTCTGCAAAGGAAGAAAGTACAACTTCGATCCTAATTAAGCAGAATGTCAAATTAGAAGAAGCATTGTGCATCAAAATTGAAACGGATTTGATCAACACTGTACGAAACATCAACATTTCTCATGTTGGCAAACGATATTTTCAGCTACCCCTTAAAACCTATCCAGGTGATCAGTGGGGTTTTGTTGTTGATGTGGCTTCATTGTTTGGCTCAAAAATAATTACGTTTCAAAGTTGTATCACTGTCAGAAGTGATTTTTCAAATCCAATGGAGTTATATTACATGAGACCAGGAGGAAATGAGCTTGAAATGTGTGGAGTCTTAGAACCTGAAAAGACATTCTTTGTTCCTTTATATGGAGTGTACACTCCCACTAGTCAGTTTTTCTTTAAACCTAATGAAGGTTCGTTTAGTGTTTGTACAGAGCCATTTGTTTGGAAGGATCTAATGAGTGAACCAAGCACATCCAAAATACTACAATGCACAAGCCACAGTACTGAAAGCAGAAACCTTTTTTTCAAAGTGTTTGGGAATGTTGAACAAGTTTATTTTGAAAGATCTATGAAAAAGACGTTAGTCAGTACATGCTATGCACTACATATACGACCAACTGCATCATTGAGAAATTTGCTTCCATTCACTATCAGATATACAATACAAGGTGTGAATGAGGAATTTGTCTTAGAGGAAGGTTTTACTCATGATCTTGTATCTGCTTATCCTGGTAAAACCTACCTGCAGATTAAGTTACCAAATTATTTGGAACGAAAATGGGTGTGTTGTAAAGAAATAAATCACACTGTAGCTGATTTGTCTATTTGGACATTTTCTTCAAATGTATTAGGTAGTGAGCTTTCCTTAGATCTTGGCATGCATACTCGAAAATCTGATGGTTATTTAGATATGGAAATCTACTGTCCATTTTGGATGATTAACAAAACAAATCTACTTCTAACTTACAAAGGAGAACAACATAATATTACTACCCATCCTGGAAGTCTAAATGCCCCTTTGTTGTTTTCATTCAGAGCTAAAAATTTTTTTTCAAAAAAGAAGGCTTCTTTAAAAGTGGAAAATTCAGAATGGTCAGATGAATTTGCAGTTGATGCTGTGGGAAGCAGTGGTTCAATTGCTGCAAAGATTAAAGATGGTAAGACCTACTGTTTGGGTGTCCAGATAATGCTTGGTCAAACTAGCTTGAACAAAATTGTTGTGTTCACTCCATTTTATATGTTAATGAATAACAGCAAGTTTGATATTCAGGTTAAAGAGAACCTGGAATCAGCACAATGGGTAACTGTTTTTGCTGGTGAGTGTGCTGCTTTTTGGCCTGATCAGAGAAAAAATATGGAAATGTTAGTGAGATATGCAAACAGTGAAAATCAAACTGCACCTTTTTCGTTTAAGGAACCACATTCAAGCCTTCTCAGGTTGGGAGGTTTGAATAGTGCTATTTATGTAGATTGTCAAGTTGGAGAATCTTCAACTGTACTAACCTTCTGCAATTACTATGAAGGGTCAGCTCAAGTTCGGCTAATTAATCATACAGATAGTTTTACTATAGAATACTTTCAGTGTGGTAAAAATAAGAAAGTAGAGCTGGTAGCACAACACTGTATTCTCTATGTGTGGGAAGATCCAATGGGTGAAAGGGAACTGCTTTGGTCGTGTGGAAATAAGATCAATGGGAGAAACAATCTTATCGAAGATGGAATTGGTGAATTTTTTGCTGACAAAGATTCAAAAATATACTGGGTATCTTTTCTGGATGGTTTACAGCGGACCCTTATATTTACTGAAGATATTGCTGTAGCAACTGCTGCACAAGAAGCAGGAGAGCTAGAGCGTATTGAGCAAGAAATCACTGTATCCCTGCAGGGTGTAGGAATCTCTCTTGTAGACAGTGAGAGAAGATCTGAGATTGTGTACATGAGCTTAGCTAATTCAGGAGTGTTGTGGGAACAGCGCAAGTTCAGAAGTCATAGGTTTAAACCTGTAAGTTTAAGAGAAAATGTTATACTAGAAGAAGGATACCAGAAATATTTGAGAGAAACTCAGATAAGAAGAAAACCAAAATCAAAGTTTTCTCTTGAAGGGAAACTTGAAGTAGATTTCGATGAGATGATAATGTATAAACCTAAAAAGAGTCATATTCGGAGATCTTTTCAACTTGGCATTTGGGCTCAGTATAGTTCATCTCCTCATCAACTTCAACTGCATGCAAAGATTAACAAGCTACAAATTGATAATCAACTGGTAGATTGTGTCTTTCCTGTGGTTCTTGTTCCAGTGCCACTTCCAAAGTCTGTTGCTGCTGATAGTGCTCCTAAACCTTTTACTGAAATCAGTATCATGATGAGGAAAACAGAACATAGTTCACTTAATCAGTTTAAATATTTTAAAGTATTGATCCAGGAATTCCAAGTGAAATTAGATCAAAGTTTTTTAAACTCCTTGATATCATTCTTTTCTCCAAAAGAACCAGCTCATATAAATCACAAGGAATTATTGGAGAAAGACAAAGTGGCCATAAAAAAAGATTTGAAAGGTTTTGCAACAATATACTCTTCTCAAGATCAGAAGAGTTTCTATGACATCCTTCATTTTTCTCCAATTAAAATTCATTTAAGTTTCTCCATGACAGGAGGCGGTAAGCATACTAACCAACGAACTGCTATTCATTCTGATTTCATAAACCTTCTTTTACAGAGTGTTGGAGTCACAGTTACTGAAATACAAGATGTAATATTCAAGCTAAATTATTTTGAGAAGCAAAATGCCTTCCTCACTCAAAGACAACTCATTTCTGATGCCACCATGCATTACACAGGACAAGCTCTCAAGCAACTTTACATGCTAGTGCTTGGCCTTGATGTAATTGGTAATCCTGTTGGACTTTTGTTAGGAATTACTGAAGGTGTGGGTGACTTCTTTTATGAACCATTTCAAGGGGCAATACAAGGTCCTGAAGAGTTTGCAGAAGGACTTGCTATAGGCGTTAAAAGTCTTTTAGGGCATGCAGTTGGAGGAACAGCTGGTGCTGTTTCTCGTATCACTGGCACTTTAGGTAAAGGCCTGGCAGCTCTTACAATGGATCAGGAATACCAGAAGAAAAGGCGGCAGCAAATGAACAAGCAGCCCGAAGATGTTGCACAGGGCCTAGCACAAGGTGGAAAAGGTATTATCATGGGTGTCTTTGAAGGAGTCACTGGGGTGGTAACTAAACCAGTGACTGGTGCTAAAGAAGAAGGAATTGGAGGCTTCTTCAAGGGTATTGGGAAAGGTCTGATTGGTGTTGTTGCTCGTCCAACAGGTGGTGTTGTTGATTTTGCTAGTTCAGGACTGGAGGCAGTAAAGAAAATAACAGAACTTTCTGATGAAGTTAAACGAACAAGGTGTCCTCGTTACATTCATCCAGACACAGTTATTAAGCCATATCACCGCATTGAAGCTGAAGGAAACCAACTTTTGCAGGAAACTGAAAAAGGAAGGTTTGTCACAACAGATGAGTATATAGCTCATCTACCACTTGGGTCTGAAGATAAAAGTTACTTGTTAGTCACCAGCAGAAGAGTAATGTATATAAGTCAAGGGGATGTGTTTGGCCAGTGTAACACAGAGTGGCAGATTGTCTGGAATGATATCAGGGAAACCCCACAGATAACAGAGAAGGGAATCAAATTCATGCTGAAGGAGCCTAGGAAAAAAAAGTTAGGAGGACTGCTTAGAAATGAAGAGACGGGGAAGTTAGTTTATATCTCTGATCCAAAACTTTGTGCTTGGATTGTGGGCAAAGTTGAAGAAGCCATGAAGCAATGTATTTAACTTGGAGGTATTTGAATATGTATCACAAAAATATTTTTTGATACTATCATTTAACTTCAGTTGAATTCATGAATATGTGCATACACTTCTGCAACTAAAGCAATACTGTATGTTAAGTATTGGAAATATTTGAGATCCAGAAAACACCTGTGCTTTAAATTTGAATTGGTGCTAAGCATTTTATATGTCTTTGTAAACAGAACTTGCAAATCATGTATGTAGTAATGAAGTATGTGAGATCAAAAAATGTCCAATTATGTCAGTAACCTCTTATTCTTTAAAGTTTTTATTGATTCTAAGCTTTCTTGTATATTCTCTGTAAAATTTCCTTATAATGTATAGTAGTAAGATATTACATCAAGAAAAATCAAAATTTTTTAATGAAGTATTAAAAGTGTCTTACAACTAATTATTGAGATTTAACCTCAGTTATGTCTTTCATTTGTTATTGGATTTTAATATGTATAGATTTATTAATTTATCACTTTGAAAAATTTGAATTTGAAAATTGTTGAAGTTGCTATAGCATCGTTATTTTTGTACTGTTATCATTTCGAGATATGAAAAATTAGGTTTGTTATATTTGTTTTACAAATGTATGTCTTCATTATTATAAATTCTTTTTCTTTTGAAACTTTAAATTATTTCATTAAGTTTTGTTGTAAAATTTATATTTGATTCCAAAAATTATATTCCATGTTTGATTTTTTCTTCAAGTTCTTTTACTTGAATGAACTATGTAAAAATGTTTAAGTATCTTCCAAGTATCTGACAACTCTTGTAATATTTTGAGTGATTAAAGAAATTTATAGATATGGGTGTGTGTGAAATAATTAGATTTAACAAACAAAATGAATTTCACAGAAATAAGTAATATATTTATACTGTTATTTTACAGAGGGTTTTTGTGATGTCAAAGGCCTTTATGTAAGTGATTTCATGGACTAGCCTTGGTATTTTTGAAGTAAATTAATTGTACCAAGGTTATTAGAGAAAGATTCAGCAGGTAATTGGATGGCATGAAGATATATTTCTATGGTGTTGTTTTTATAATTGTAATTCCATTAAAGTGCTTGTACCAAGATTGCATAGTTGATGGGCTGGGCATGGCCTAGTTGTTAGCATACCAGTCTGTGATTTTGAGGGTTCACATTTTGTTGCAAAAAATAAACAAATGTTTTTATTCTGGGGCTATGAGTGAGCAATAAGATTGATGGTCAAATCTCACTAATTGGTAATACTAGCTTGGTGGAAAGGGTATTTGTCTCACAATCTTTGGGATGTGGCATTGAAAGGATGCTCGTCCTTTTAGCTGTGGGAGTATTATAATAGTGACAATTGTTGTGTACTCCAGTGCACAGATTTCTTACAGAGCAGTCACTTAGTGCCTGTTAACTGAAAGTTGGAAGAATAACATGTCATAAAGTATGTGTTTATCTTTTTCTTTGCAATGTGACTGTGTTTACCAACAAAGAAAGAAGCAATATACAGACTTTATAGAATGACAATCTTTATTTAACAAAAATATAATCAGAAACAAATACATGCACCATCTGAAATAAAAGAAAAATGTGTTTTTAATGAGTGTGTTGGACTGACAAAAGATAGAGATGAAGTGAAACCTTAGTGAGCTCTCTCAGCAGTCCAGTATGAGCCCTGTAAAGTAAAAGAGAACAAAGCAAAACTACAAAATGAAAATATACTGTTAACAATATAACAATGTTTTGCTCTATGATTTAAAATGCAAACGAAATTAGTATTATAATGAATTCTACAAAGTCTAAATCAAATCTACAATATTTACTAGAATCTAACTGGTGAGAACCCAGCTTTACACTTCCAGGTTGCTCATCAGTTTCCCATCATAAATGTTAACTGTCTACTGCTACTCAAGTACAAAGATGGCAGCTTTAGGCTAATATACAATTTGCCAACAGAATAGACAGCTGTTTATTTTGAGAAGTCAAAAGTTATCCTTCCGGCAAGAGGACGTAGTTAATGGGCAATAGTGAAGCATGTCCCAGGCACAGCTAGAATTACGAAAAGTTGTATGTTTACTTGAGTTGCTTTCTATGTCCAAACTGAAGTGTGTAGCAAACACCTGGTAGCATCCTGTATCACATAATCAATACCACTACTTGTTGGTAAAAGAATAGCCCAAAGTTTGTAATGGTTGGTTACCAACCAATTACTTTTTCTCTGGGTAGCAGTTCAAAATTAGGGACAGATATGTGCAGACAGACCTTTGTGTAGCTCTGTGTAAAACTATAAAATGATTGTAGATGGAACTGTAATTTTTTTTTTCTCTTGTTAATAAAGAAAAGTATAAATTGTGATTCATGCTATAAGAATTGCATTAGCAATTTTATAATTAGTTTGAGAAAAGGTAACAGGATAATGTATATAATGCTGTTCTTACAAGTTTCATAAGATTATAGCAGATTTAAGTGTAACAAATCCTGTTTATTTTATTGCTGATAACATTGGTAAAATAAAACCAAATTGGAAAGTTAATTTTCCTATGTATAAATCATGTACAGGGTGATAGCAATGCCAGTTAGCATAAATATTGTATACATTTTTAATGTATGCATAATTTAACAACATCCTTTGTAACTCTTATTTGAAGTTATACACCATCACATTTTCTATTGTTAGTAAAAGAGATATAGAACTCATGCCATTTAAATTGCATAATTTAAGACTATACAATTGACTGATACAGTGTCTGTTGACTTCATTAAACGTGCACTCAAGCTGCTGTATCTTTAGCATTGCTGTAAATTTTATAATGGTATAATAGATGCTATATAGGGTAATTAGTTATTATAACAATATTAGTATGTGTCACTAATTTTTAAATAGAATTTATGTACTGATTGTAGCTATATCAGTTTATAGTATTAGCATAATTTGTAATAGATAGTGAAATATAAGATAAAAATGCTTTATAATATAATGATTTTGTTTGGAAAAGTTGTTATTTAACTATTTTACATGATATAATGATGTCTTCTCCACAGAGATAAATACACTGCAACTCATGTGCTGCTTTCTTTACTTTTTCCAGCACTTAAAAATGTGTGCTTTTCCTTTGATTCTAACTTCTTGTAACTTGGAGAACATAAACATTGATTCAGTATGCCAAAACACATTTTTGCTTTTTAATTTAGACCAGCATTTTAATTTTTAGGGATTCACAGGCCAAACATTATAAAAACATTTTGGTCTGCATTTCTTTCTTACTTACAATCCATCCAAATGGGACTTGGTGAAAAGACACCTTGCAACAACCCACACAGGTAGATTTAGTATTTACAGCTTCCTTTTGATTTTATGGAGTCAAAGGTATTTGTTTTTGCAAAGTTAGATTTTAGGCCTATTATTCATTTATGTTTTGACACAAAAGTACCTTGCAATAGCCCTCACAGTCTGAAATGGACAGATTTTGGATCTGTGCCTTTATTGGTAAAATATTTCTCAGAATTAGGGATTTTGATTAATCTAGATGATACACTGCACAAAGACACCATGTGAAACCCACCATTGTTCGCACATGTAGATATTGGAAGAGGTTATTATTAATAGCAGGCCCATACACAGAATGTTTGAAAGAGGGGTTCTAATTTGTGAGATAAAAACCAACACATATTGTGCAAAGCATGCTAATACTATAGAGGTTTGGGGGCATGACATCAAGAAAATTTGTAATTAGCAGAAAATGTAAAATTAGCACACACACCCCCCCATGTGTGCATGCACAATATGTCTTTTTAATTGCACAAATACATAAGTTGTGTATGCTTTGTCAAAGGATAGGTCTTGTTTGCCCAAAAAAAGGAAAGTTTGTCATTCTGAATAAGTATGTAACCAGAAACTGACTGTCCTGTCTATTCTAAGATCACAATTTAGTATGCTCCAATACATCTTTGTCATGAAAAAGTCTAAGTTGTTACTGTGTTTAGTATCTATTCCTCTATAAGTATATGTGTTGTAGTTTATACTCATCCCTGTATTAAATAATATTCTGTTTTGAAGTCTATTGTATTTTGAGGATTTTATTTGGGATTTTTGCCTTTCTTTTTATTGTACAAGTGTCAAAGATGAAAAAAAAATCAACTCATGCAATAGGAAGCTCTAAACCTAGAGATTTTTCAAATGTTAATGTTAGAAGCAGTTGTTACCCTTGGCAGCCGGGGTAAGGGTATTGAAATCGGGTCCGTGTGTGTGTGTCTGTCTGTTTCCTTGTGTGTATCTCAAAACTAATAGACTGATGTATACGAATCACAAGATGGGAAGTCAGTATGGGACAGTCCTTCCCAAATTTAGTCTGGATCTGGATTTAGAGTCACTTTGAAACATTTTTTATAATGGGGAGATGGGTAGTTTTGCGGTTTTGGGTTAATAACTCTGTAAAGTGTGGTCGGACTTGTAACAAATTTTATGGCTACATTAAGGTTTAGATTTCTCATCACACTACAAAAAAATGGTTCGGGTCATTGATCATTCTAGATCTGAGAAGGATTTTCTGAATTTTCAAAGGTAAAATTTGACA
Source organism: Limulus polyphemus (assembly GCF_000517525.1). NCBI lineage: Eukaryota > Metazoa > Arthropoda > Merostomata > Xiphosura > Limulidae > Limulus > Limulus polyphemus. The sequence goes on from NW_013670173.1 coordinate 89,301, forward strand.
TCCAATATAAATGCATACAATCTCAAAAAGGAGCGGCATGCCGAAGATATGCAATCTCTGATTGCTCTTGTTATTAATAGAGATTTGATTTACTCAATGTATGGAATTGCATATGCTGTGTTAGAAAAACAAGTCTTATTTCTCAAAATTATCTTTAAAGTTTTTGTCATTATGAATAAATATTTATGTAGAAATTGACTGTCTCATATATATACTATGAGGTCATGATATAATATGTTCCAATATAGCTTTCTCACAGAGCAGTCTGAAGTTGACACAGTGTTAAGTGTCTATCCCTCCAAAGTATACATGTTGTAATTTATGCCCCATCCCCTACATTGAATACTGCTCTATTCAAATCCACTATATATGCAAGGGATACATCAGCTAACAATGACTTTCAGGAAGCTAGAAAGAATACTATTAGAGTAAAAAGTAGTGAATTTTTATTATAATGAGCCTATTCTGTTGAGCAACAGATTTCAGCCTTTGTCTTCTGCAGATGAGGAACTATTAGAGGGAAGGATGTGGATGATAAGGAGGTTATAGGTGATTCCTTGACAAGGCATGTGGATAGAATAGTCTGTGTGGTAAATATGGAGAAAATAATCAGATTATGCTACCCAGGGACACAGGTGGAGGGTATAATTGACGGAGCAAGAGATATAATATAGGGGCTAGCAGAGATGCAGTTTTTGTCAGAGGAGCTAATTAATAAGTACAAGGGGTTAATAAAAGCAGTTAACAAAAAAATACCATAACTTAATTATTTCAGGGATACTACCCAGAATTAATTTTGGGGATGAAGTTATAAGTAGGTCACTAGGGTTAAATGCTAGGCTTAGGTTAGAATGTAAGGATGAGAAAATTGGCTGGTTGGACTTGTGGGATCAGTTCAGTGGAAGGAGGGAGCTTTTTGGAATGGGTGGTTTACATTTAAGTAGAGTAGGGGCTGGTTTGTTTGCTAAGGCTATTAACTCAGTTGTAAGTGAAGTTTTAAACTATGACTAGGCAGTAGTGAGGGCCAGGAAAACTAAATGCAAAAAGAATAAGAGGCAGAGAAAAGTTTAGCATAAAAAATGAGTATAGAAGCAGTTATAAGGATAGGCTTAATTGTTACTATTGTAATGCTAGACTTTAGAGCACCGGTAAGAATGGAGGATTTTGATATAATGGAAATAACTGAAACATAGTTAAACGTAGATGATTTTGATGACAATTTCTTTGAAATACAGGGTTACAGGCTATTTAATAGGGATAAGAGTATTAAAGAGGGGGGAGTGGCTTTATATGTGAAATGCGAGTTACATCTTGTTGAAGTTGAGGATATCAAATATAATAGCAAAGAGATTGAATCGATTTGGGTTTCTGTTAGTGGATATAAAGGGAAAAGGCTTTCAGTGGGAATTTGTTACAGACCACCAAGTGATATAGATGAAATTAGTGAGAAACTTTACCATGAGATTAAGATTTCAGCTGTTATTGAAGTTATAATTATGAGTGATTTTAATTTCAAGCATATAGATTGGAAAATTCTAGAGTCAAATCATGAGGGAGAAATGTTTTTGGAAACTGTTCAAGATTGCTTTCTTCACCAGGTAGTCAAGGAACCAACTACAAACAATGCTATTCCAGACTTATTGTTAACTTCAAATACAGAAGTGATCGAGATGGTGGAAATTGGGGAACATCTGGGTGCAAATGATCATTGCTCTATTAGATTCGATATTTTGCTGCATATGGAGATTTTCAAAAAGCAAATTTTGAAGGGATGTGACAAGAATTATCTGTTGTGAATTGGACAGCTGAGTTATTTGGAGACACTGATCAGATGTGGAAAATTTTTAAAGATAAGTTTTTAAATATTCAAGGTAAACATATTCTTTATAGAATGAAAAGGGTAGCAGCGCAATAAATCTAAGTGTGTTTAAGAAAAAGCTTGATAAGTATATGAATGAAAAAAGCTGGTTTTAAGATTTTTAATTTAGTTTAGAGGATGGAATAGCCGAGATGGACCAATAGGTCCCATGTTGTTCCAAAACATCATGTTGTGTTATACTCTGAGGATCTTATAGGATAAGGTGAATAGGGGAAATACATTGCATTCGCTTGCTTGCATATATTGACATTTCTGGTTTATATATTGACTATCGTACATGTTTGAATATGTGAAAATGTATTGAATATGTTAACATGTGTTAATAGAGCTATTTGCCTGGACCTGATATTTGTTTGTGCATCTGCCATGCATTTGCGAAACTATTGAACGAAAAATGCTAATAAAGTATTGTTGCGTCAACGAGATCACGTGACTGGTGTGGCGCCACCTATTTTCTAGAACTATCCTGTACCTTGGCGAATGCTCTAGTATTTACTAGAAAAAGGATAGTCTGTTAAATCTAAGAGGGTGACAACGTGACGGGAATGTG
>NW_013670174.1:0-2319 GCF_000517525.1 Limulus polyphemus
TGAATATAACTTTACGACATACTTGATTTCAACATTCGCGCTAAAACAAACGCTATAACGAACTTCAACAATACTCTGACTGCAAATCAATTACTCACTACCTACACACACATTGTCCCGTCACGTTGTCACCCTCTTATATATATACCAGACTACCCTATATCTAGTAATCTCCCGACTGTTCCCGAAGGTTCGAGAGGTGGCGTGACACTTGTCACGTGACCTCGCTGACGCAACAAAATATTCTGCGATGTATACGTCCAAAACTCGGATCTCGGAAACTACAGCACCAATCATCATCATTCATAACTGGGTATTATTTTTATAACTGGGCAGTATTTTTATAGAGAAGCAATAAATACAACAATTGAAATTTCCACAAAAATGATATGTTTCAGGTTTAACTTATAAAAATTATAAACAAAAAGGAGTAAGTTTCAAGTTTAACCAATAAAAATTACAAAAAGGAGCAAGTTTCATTTATAAACAATCAAAAACAAACTTAAAAATATTTATTTTTATTTAGTGAAAGTCTCATGAGTGTTGCAACAGAAAAGCATTTTCATTGATAACTGTGTCTACAAAGAACTACTTTAATAAAATCTACTCTGTGAATTAATGCTGTGATGATAGTTAATTTTTAAACTAAAATTTCAATAAAAGCCTTTTTCTCGTGGATGGTAAACATTATTGAATGTCAAGTATGAATACATTGTTGTAGAATTTTCAGACAATTCCAGAAAAGGCTGCAGGCCCAACAGCCTTCCAGGAGGGCGGGTATTTCTGCTAGTTAAGAATAATGTGAAGAAGACGATTGTATACCAAAGCAATACAGAGCATGTTCCACCTTCGATGGTGATTCATACAAGTATGACGCCACGCACCTATAAGAACAAATAGAGATATCTGTAGGTGTTAACAAGAAGTAGATGGTATATGCACAAAAATGTGCCTGTAAACATCTAATGCCCAACTGTGTGGGTATTTTCCATTGATGAAAAACTACTTGTACCTGAGGATTACAAAATCTTGTCGAAACGTCGTAGATTTATAATAAAGTTTTTTCATTACCCAGTCAAGCCGTCGCAAAAATTATATATCATGTGCTTTTTTAATGAATCTGAATGCTATCCTTGCCCATTGCATGTTTCAACTTTTTTTTAGTATTTAATTGTAAAATAAGCAAGTAATTTCTTAATTACAAATTGTTCCTCTGTTGGTGTAGTCAAAAACTTATGTTGAATAAATAATAACGCACAGTTTGTAATTTTATGTTTGACAATTTTTTTTTCAAATAACAAAATTAGCGAACTATTCGTGCTTTCAAATATTTTAAAGCTACATTTTGAAAATATTATTTACAATGAAATTACTGTTGGATAACAAAATAACAATAATGTGAAAATGAATGTTCGAAATATTATATAGAAGACAAAATATGCAGGAATTTTTAAACACAATTTGTAATTGGCTTATTCATCTTATAGTCTGTATTAAACTCGAGTAACAACCAATCACATCTACGGAATCATTGGTTCTGGTGAAATCTGTCATCGGTGTAAATGAGAATGAAAGTTTATACAGGCTTTTGCTTTGTAAGTAAAGAAATGAAAAAAATAATAAAAAAAATAATGCATATCTTGTTAATCACGCAAGTGGCGCATGTAAAATGATAAGATTTCAATGAAAGTAAACTTTTAAGAAATAAACGAAGCTTTGTTTGATCCAACAGAAAACAGTAAAGAATTATTTACTCCATCTGGTTGATCAAGTTAAAAATTATTACATATTTTTTAACTTTAAGCTTCAATATTAAGTTAAACTTAGAAATAGGCCTAACTGATATTTAGGTCTATAATTTAGTAAACGTAAAAAGGAAATTTGGTATGATAATTGTTAGAGCTTTGTGGTTTCTATTTCATTTTGCTTTTGTAGAAGTTTACTTGGAATTGAAAAAAATCTTTAAACTAGTTCCCTGTGACAGTGTAGGTGTAAAGTGCAATATTATGATGTACTCTTCATGTAGCCATTCTTTGTAAATTAATTAATTAAATGATATAACTCATTAACTGTTATGTGGAAAGTGTACTTTTTAATTTTTATTGCACAGTTGGTGTATTTTGAGATCTTCAAGAATTAACTTTCATCTGGTTAATTGGATTTTATTTGTTTTTATGATGTTTGTTTTAATATTGTTTGGATATTGATGCTTGGAATAGGTACCTTATATATATATATATGTGTGTGTGTATTTAGATGTGTTTGATGATAACATAGTCTTGTTTGTGTAATTCTTTGTAAATTTATTTTAGTGTTATT
>NW_013670174.1:3322-30043 GCF_000517525.1 Limulus polyphemus
TTAGTGTTATTAAGTTGGTTGTTTAAGTTGCTGTGATAGTTCTTTTCTTCCTGTTATATCCCACCCATTGGTGATGAAAATACCAATGTTTGTTTACTATCTGTGGTAATCATTCAATCAGTTGAGGTCACTTTCATACAAGAAAGAGAAAAAAAAAAAGAACATAGCTTTTCACTGTGGCATACCTATCAAAAAATTTTAACTGATTTCAAACTAACAGTAACAGCCCTCATCAACAGACAGATTACTCTTTAAGTTAACCAAGGAAAAAAAAAAGTGTCTTAAGAAGAAGCCTGCATCTCATATTTTATAGCTTTAATCCATTACTCATAATATTCAAATTTGTATATCTAATCATTTTATTCCATTTCTTAAACAGAAACACATATTAGACAACTTTCAAAATCCACACAAATGTTTGGGAAGGGGGAACTTAACCTATAAAATTATTTCAATAAATTTGTATCTCAATGAATGTATGAGAAATTTATTTAATGAATTAGTTTTGATACAGAAGTAACCATGAAAATGTTTATTTATTATAATCATTAGGTTTTATTTCAGGAAATAACTGTCATATTGAACATGTTAATTTTATATTTCAAATAACTGTAACTCCATCTCTGTGACTGTGTGTTGAGTGTATTAGCTCATCTTTACAAGATCTTGTAGTAATGTAATTGTATTAATATAGCCTATGGACATCAAGGCTATTCTTGGTCACTTTTCCTGGGGAAAAATAAAAATTCAATCACTATTCATGTTTTAGGAAATCATCAATTCCCATATTACAACTCCTGTAAAGTGCTAGCAGTTACTAAAACTTAAGGCAATTCATTCCATAAATCACTTATTGGAGCCTATTCAGTCTTTTTCCACGTTTTAAACTTTTATCCTCTTATCCTTGTACCATCAGAATAAAGCATAAAGAAATCAGAGGCCTTTATTTGATTGATCCTGTCGATAATCTTGTAAGCTTTAATAAGGTAACCTTGTACCTTCTGAACAAAAGATAAGATAACCCACCCATCTCCAGAATCATTATAGTATCCCTTCTCTGAACCCATTTCAGTAAGTCAATATCCTTTCTTAGATAAGGAAACCAAAACTATACACAGTTTTTGTAAATGAAGCCTAACTGGTGATATGTATAGAGATATTTACTTCTTTAGACTTGTTGTCAATATGTCTATAAATATACCCTAAAATTTTGTTATATTTACTACTGGCAACTGGGCACTGCTTAGATGGCTTGGTACACTTAACCACCAATATGCCAAGATCCTTTTCTTCAGTCACACTATTTAGCAGTTTTCATCTTTGTTAAACTGTGTGATCGAAATTATGATAACCAAAGTGCATTACCTTGCACACTATAATTAAAGGTCACTTACCAAATGTTTGCCCAATTTATTAATTGATTCAAGTCATTCTGTGTGACACCTTATCAGAAGATTATTGAAGCTCTAAGTATACAAAATTCAATCTTTTTCGTAATCCAGATCAATGTTTCTCAAAGTGGGAGCCTGAGCCCCCCTTGGGGCTGCCAAAAAACGAGCCGAAAATGATAAAGTTATAGGTTGGGAGGCCTCAAGGTTTTTTATTTACATCAAGGGAGCCTCAGACTAAAAGAGTTTGGGAACCAGTGATCTAACTAACACTGTTCAGAAAAAAAAGATAACAGATTTCCTTTTGGTGAATCCATGTTAGCTTTCATTTATATTTTACTAAATGATTTTGTAAAGCTTCTTATATCAGACTCCCTTGAGTTTTTATCCCTTTTAAAAACAGTAGTAACATAAGGAACTCTCCAACCCTAATGCAAATGTCTACTCTAATGACCTACTAAAAATTAAAAAGAAAAGCTTACATGTCTGATCTTTGAACTCCTTTAATAATCCATGGGAAAAAACCTGTCTAGCCCTGGTGCTTTATCTTTTTTTTTAATTTCTTGATCTTTCTACTTATCATCCATAGGATTAATAGCTTCATTAGCTCAATTTCAACATTTTCTGTAGAATACTCAGGGTCAGGAATATTGCTAATATCTTCTCTTGTAAAAAAGGAAGATGAAATATTTAGAGCTCAATCATGTCAAAGTCTTTAAGAAAAACCTTGCCATCTACATCCCTTAAGGGCCAAATTTTCATTCTAACATTTTATGTGCCCATAAGATTCTTTAAAAAAATTTTGGTGTTAGTTTCTATAAGCTTTTTGGATTTCTCCATTTTTCTTTTAATCAGATTTGTAACCTTCATATAGTTCCATGAACTTTCCACTCTATATTTTCCAATTTAAACTACTTGAACTTGGGGCATTTATCCCTGATTTTCTTTATGTCTTTGGTAAGCCAATCAGATTTAAACTTTGCTGTGATCCTTTTCTTCTTTTTAGGAATATGCCCATCTTGAATTAAAAGCAATTTATTTTAACAAATTTCTATATCTGTCCCACATCACCTTTGAACTCATTGACCCATTCCACTAATGATGAATTTTGCCTTATGATCTAAGAAGTGGTTTCTGGATGGTAGGAACTGAAATTTTATTTCTCTTTTACCTTAAAATGTAGTAAAACATCAAGCCAACTTATGCAATGATTGTACCTCCACAAGGGTTTCTCACTTTGGCTCTTACAAATATTTACAAACATTAGTGGTTAACAGTAAATTTACAATGGTGCCCCCCCCCCCCCCATTGGCTATCTGGCCATTTGGCTTAGAAAATTGTGAACTGTCCTGTTCAAGAAATTTCTTTCCCTTATATTTGTCTCCATACATTCTGAATCTATGTGTTGAAAAAATAAAGTTTTCCATAAGTATTGCATAAGTATTTTTATTAGTAACAACCCCAATTTTATTATTAAATTTTTCACATACTTCTTCTGTTTCATCAAGTGCCCTTTGTGATAATTGCCAATTGAAAACTTTCTACTCTTGAACCCATAAAGATTCAACCACTTTACTATCATTTTTGTCTTCAATTCTAACAGGCTACAGTTCACCCCATTCATAAAGAGTCACCCTATTCTATCTTTAAAGAATAGGTGATTTCTATTAAATAACTTATAACCTGTAATTTTAAAATAATTCCTTTTATCAGTATTCTCTGAATCTAACAAGTTTTCAGTACTTCCAATTATATATCTTTGTTTCGCAGTTCAAATAGAGCCATGAACTCTTCAGTTTTGTTGGTAATATTTCTAACATTTCTTTATCCTACTATATTTATCTTTAAATTTGATGGACTTAGCTTCAAAAGTATTATTTAACTACTTATATACAGACTTTTCTCTATATATATATTCTTCATTGTTCTAGCTATTCTGTCAATTTGGGTATTCCCAATTTCTGAAATTCTCTGACCACTCTGCAAATTGAGTTCAGTGTATCTTAAATGACTGTATTTAGAGCCTTCCCAAGCAACAAATTGCTCCACCACCTAAAAGTGGCAATACACCACTACTTACTGAATCAGGAAAGATCTTTTAATATGTCAATCTGGAGTGGGAAAGTTTCCCTGTGTTGAGATAAATTAAGTGTGGTTAAGATAATCACCCTATCAGAAAATTAATTAAAACTGTTTTAATGTAATCACCTTGTAGAACGTTATGTTTAGTCAAAGCATTTTTATGTAGAATGAAATAACCTTATTATTTTGCATATAATGTTTATATTATTAATTTCAAGAGACCAAAGTGTAGCCACTGCAAGTGTTATCACTAGAATTGTCTGCCAAAAGAGTTGTATGTTAATTGCAGTATATCATTGTAATTGTTCTGGTAGCATTAGGAGGAGGTCACATGTTTTTCTTGAACCATACTTTTAATCTTTGTTTTTTTTATATAGGATCTGGTTGTTTATTTATAGAGTTCAGTTATCCAGCTTGCTGTATGAAACTTTAATGATATTTCTGTTGATAGTAAGTTTCTCCAGTTATCTCCTTGTTTCGAATACTAATTCACTGTCATCAAATAAAGAAGCTGCTTGCTTTCAGGGAAGAACATGTCACACATAATACAAAGGGTTTTCTATATAATTATCTGTAATCAACTATAGTACCCATAACATATACTTTTAAATTTGTTACCATACAGCTAATACCCTTACTTAACTCCTTAACTTTATACCCAGTTTCTAATTTCAACAGCTGCTTGGTTATAAACAAAATATGGTATCTTTGTCTTAAATTTAAATATTTGAGCTGCATAATTGTTCATGAAAATCAAACTTTCTGTGTATGCTGACAGAACTACAGTGTATCACCACCTATACTAATCAATGCCAGCAGATCTACATGAAAAACTTACTTTCAAAAAGGTGTGATTGAAATATTCAAAACCTGCAATAACAGATATTAATAAGAACATTTGTTCTTAAAATATATCAACTTACAGACTACGTTTTCCTAAAATAATAAATACAAGAATGACTAAGCAGAAGATAAGATTTTCATCTAGTTGGTATTGGCACTTTGTAAACTTTGTTATAGAAGGTGTAACACATCAGATCATTTGCCTTCGAAAAATTGGCAAGTGATGACATCTGTACTCTTAGATTATATATAGCTAATTTCTGGCAACTGCCATGTTGTTATTCATATGTTTACCACATACTGCAAATTATAATTTACATGTGCTTTTGTATTTATATGTGATTGTTTCTATTCAGAAACTCAGGAACACAGCAAGTATTTGCTTTTCTTTAGAAACCATATACTTACCAGTTAATGAATTATTTTCAGCTTATTTGATACATATGTGGATGTAAAGAGCTACATTTAATTTGAATTTGATATTTCAGTAGCTTATTAAGACTTTAAGTGACCTTAAAGTCTTCTTTTACCCTGTTTTTTCTGTGTTGTTAAGTTCCATGAGGTTTTCTGGATCTTTGGACTGAAGCAATTGCAGTCTTAATTATAATAAGAATAGATGCAATTTCCGTTGCAGTTACATAACTATTTATACTTTTTATTTATGCTCATACTAGTCTTGCAAGGTATTGAATGTGATATTGAGATAATGAGTTAAAAGGTGATGTGGAAAAACACTGATGTAATTTTAGAAATTAAATTAAAGATAACAGGGAAGATCATATGTAATTGGCTTCTTAAGGACATAAAGAAGAAAATCAGAAATAAATACCATAAGTTTAAGAAGTTCAAACTGACAGGATGGAATATTTAGAGAACTACAAAAAAGTTAGGAATTAGTTAAAATATATGAAAGTAATGAACTTGGATTATCATTATGTGATAACTTCACCAGAAAAGCTGCTAAAATTCTACAGTAATAATTACAATTGATCATAAATAGTCTTTCTTGTAAGTAACAGGAACAAAACTTCTCTGACCACTCTACCCTAGGTCATCAGTTGGGTACCCTCACTGTTAGCAGTGTGTGGCCCATAATTTGGATCACACATTTGATATAAATGGAAACTAACCCATTAGCGTGACAAACAAATATATCATTATATAGTGTTACATAAGTTACTTAGTCCACTGAGGCAAACAAAGGGGACATAAAAATATACATTCAACATAAACCATTTGATATTAGAATTTAAAACATTAACCTCGAATAGATTAAAATAAAATAAACAAGAACAGAACTAATGAAGCATTAGTTTCTCAGCCATACAAATTTTACACTTCAAAACAATCATTATTTTGTACATTTCCTTAGAGAGAGAGAGAGAGTGTAAAAGGTATGTAGGATTTTAAAAAATCGAGGTGACCGAAGAACATTCAACCTATCAAGGTTGCAGTATTTTTCTTATTATGACTCGAACACTTATATTTTAACATGATTGAATATAACATAATTTTCGTAGTACTTGTGATGATCATATAAATCATTATCACATTGTATGCTTGTGATAGGACTTTCCTCATTTTTACTGAGGAGTGCAGTCATCTTGTATTATTTTCTCATGGAATCTGCCAATACCTCTCCATAATGAATGAGCTCTTTTTGTTTGTATAAAATGTACTATTTCCTTAACATTACAGCTTTCCACACTTTTCAGGAAATGAGTAATAACAGAATCTTTTTTTAAGCAGTGTTTTTAGGACATTGGAGAAAATGTAAGCACTCATGAAAAATACTAACTACAATTCACAATTGAATGTTGAAAACAAAAATTTTCACTTATTTCAAGTTGATAGTACATTTGATGAAATGAGGTTTTTGGTAAAATTTAAGGCCTGCTTAACTCGTGCTTTAATCATGTCTTAATTATTTTTAAATGATAGTTAGTTGGTTGTAGTTTTTAGGCATAGCTACTAGTATTATCAAAGAGACCCAAGGTGCAGGGCTAGAAAGTCTTTCTATAATGTCATTTTTTGTAATCTCATTTTCTGATTCTTTATTCCTCTTGTGAAAAAGAGATGTGAATGTGCATTTTAATTTTAACATCTTTTAACATGCTAGTACCATTAAAGTGGTTTTTGTCCTTTTGTCAGATCATGTGTTGATATTGGTGATGTCTGAATAGCATTGGCATTTGTCATGATACTTAGTTCATTTGCTGATTGATAATCAAGCAAAAATTAATGTTTTTCTTGGGTGACAAAGAATCTCTCACATCTTTCTGTTTATAAAGACCCATCTATAACAATAGTCATTTCTTTAATTGCTGTTATTTAGCTCTGGGTTTAACTGTGGGACTTGCATTCCCTCAATAATGGCAGTTTGACATCTGAACCTACGTGTTAGTCTAAAAATGTTTTAATAACTTTAGAGTTCACAGTAATTTTCAAGTTATTTGAGTTTAGTTTCATAGTTATATACACAAGGTGATTCAGAACTCCATTGACTGGCAAATAATTCACTGAGGCAATGTCCTGTAAAATGTTTATTAATATGCATGATGCACAAAGAATGTCAACTGCTAAGGTATAAACAGTGACCTTGAATGGCCTCAGTGGTATTGTTAAGGTAATCCTACAATACCTCATCCTATATCTCTAGCAATTATTTGCCTACACTTCTCCATTTCTGAATGATTTGCCTGTCAATGGACTTCTGAATCACTTATATATATACACATGTATGATCTTTTTTATTTTTTGTCAACTAACTCTTACTCAATAAGGATACTAAAATATGAACTGCCATCATTAGGTAAGAGTCTTGAATGGTTCACATTCTTCACATCTCTCTTGATGCTTTACTATGGGATTTTCTCCCCTTATATACTACTTATAACAGATTTCTGACACGTGCAGAATTGAGTAGAATGGTTGTGTGTGTACTGTAATTATGATACTTTTTTCTGTTAATCTGGTATAGTCTTAATTCCATTTTGGTAAAGAAATGAGACTCCACAGTTGCTGCAATTATTGTTATATGTGTTTCTTGATTTGTTTGCTGCTCTATACTTTTCCTAGATTGATTTTGATTCAGCTCATTATAAAACTATTGTATTGTTTAAATAGTATAGCAATACATGAGTCCAGATCATTTGGACACAAATTTCATATTTCTTTCTTCATCTTTCAAATATCTCCATCACGGGTGTATATAATCTAATATTTGCTAAAACATGAATAAATTAGTGAAATATTCCATTGAATTAGCTGTAGTATTATTATTATTTCATAAAATAAAAAAAATATACTAGTTTAGTTTAATTGTTAATTGAGTACAGTAAAAGTATGGCAATTTTCAAATAATATATCTTAGTATATGTTTCATCTTTTCACTTAAGTAAATATGATCAAACCTAGGGGTTCCCAGTGTGAAGCAGTTTCAAGTGACCCTTGACAACAAGCCATTTAAAAGAAACCAGTAAATTACTACTGAATACATGGATCAAACCATGCTTGACTTGCTTTATTGCATGCTTGGATGGCCTTGTTCATAAACCATAAGAATTGCTTAAAGTCTAGTCACATGAGCTAGTTAGTCAACAACGCATTGTTTTCAGTCTTGAATTTGGCTTGTAGTGCACAAGAGGTTGGGGATCCTTGCTCAAACCACATCCATCCTTTATTTACTGATTTTTGCCTCTTTCTCCAGGCAAATGAAAAAGAACTGTAGGTAGGAATACCACACCATTAATATGTTTTTATACCAACAGAATATGGTGATTAATTTTTTATTCAGAAAAAATTGTTACAGAACAATTAACTCTAGGGTAAAGAATATAATTATAATTGTTTTTAATAGGTTTTGTGAAGAAAAAATAAATGTAGCATTGCTTGATTTTAAAACTCGTGTAGGAGAATGGATGTGGATCCCCCTTCAACATCAGTTGGAATTACCTCAAACTTGAAGCGATCCAACAGTGCACCCATGATCAACATTCTTGATAACAACACATCATTTAGGTATGTAGATATTTTAAGCATGGAAAATGTATTATTAGTTCATTTATTGACTGTTCTTTCATCATGTAATAGTGTTTTTTATAATTTTATATCTAGTTTTGATCAGAACAATTATTAGTTAAAATTTACTATTTTAATATTATACAGATGGGCCCGGCATGGCCAGGAGGTTAGGGCGCTCGATTCACGCAATCTGCAGGTCACTGGTTCGAATCTCCATCACACCAAACATGCTCGCCTTTTCAGCCATGGGGGTGTTATAATGTGACTGTCAATCACACTATTCGTTGGTAAAAGAGTAGTTCAAAAATTGGCAGTGGGTGGTGATGACTAGCTGCCTTCCCTCTAGTCTTACATTGCTAAATTAGGGATGGCTAGTGCAGATAGCCCTCGTGTAGCTTTGCACAAAATTCAAAACAAACAGTTATACAGATGTTTTGACATTTTTGAACCATGGAATTATAGGTTGCATATTTACTTTTCTTGAGGTGGAAAATTGTGAGGAGGTTAATTTAAAACATAGATGGAGAAAGAAACTTGTCAGTTGTTATTCATTTTGTTTCCATAATAATGTAGATAATGTGAAAAAAATGCATAAGCAACTCAAACTATTAAAAATTTAACTAAAAATGGATCAACCCACTTATTGATAAGCCAGATTAAATGTGGCACAGTTGACTGAAGTTTATTTGAAAGAAATTGACATAACATCTAATATTTTCTCATTGCTCTTTCCTGTTTTTATTTATTGATATGTTTCATCAACCTTGAGAACATAAACTTTGAATGAGAAACTCTATTTTCAGTAATGTTATATCTCCAATATAACAGTTGACTTGTTGTATTTGAAGCTTTTTTTTAATGAAGCAAGTGAATTTAATACTAGGATTAGATATAATGATTTAGTTGCTGCAGAAGGCACCAAAAATTTATATTCTCTTTGTTTTATTTTATTTTGTTATAACAGAAGTTAACAAATACTAATATTTGATTGCAGAAGTAAGTCTGAGATTATTCTGTATTAAACACTTTCATTATTTATTGAGATTAAAGTATTGAAAATTTTTTCTTTTTTGGAAGCTTGAAACTATATATAACTATATATTTCAACATTCTTCTGCTATTTTATATAATTTGTTACTCACAAGATGGAGTATATCTTAACCTATGCTTTTTTATATTTTAATAGGGATGCCATTTCTCCATCTCACCTTGTTTTGGGTATATCTCGTAACCGTCGCTTTAGTGCTAGTTTTTCTCCTGGTCAGTACAGTCCATCATTACATTCATCCTCGGTAATTACTTCTATCTGTTTTTCATTTTATGTTTCTTGCATTTTGATAAAAGCTAATTTAATGTGTGTAGAAACTCAAGTGATAATTTAAGCAGGAAAGGTCAATAGTTTCAAAATATGGTTTCAAATTAAAGATGTATGGGTATACCTTAAAATTGAGCTGAGCTATCTTCCACATCATTTATAGCCATTTAAAACTATTGGTTGACCCTGTGTATCATTAACCTATCTGGGCTGATGAGAATTTCAGTTTTCAGTTTATCACAATATGAGGTTTGTTACATAATGTGAGTTGATGTGTTTTCTTTTTCTAATAAAATGATTTTTTTCCTAATACATGTTTGCAATACATTGTAATTATAGATCATAACAAAGAGATCATTCGTACTTGCTTCATTTTGCAACATCATATGCTAGTTAACCGTATGCACATGGGCTTGGTCTATTTGATCTAGCCCATACTGTAGAATTAACAATTACGATAATTCCCAATTTACTTTGTGTACCTTCACAAAATGTGGCTATCTTGTAGTAAACATTACTCATCTTTTGTACACAAAAAAATCTGATTTTTTAATTAAGTAAAGATTTAGTAAATCTTGTACTCAAGATTTATACATGAATATATGAAGTCAGTGTGTTGATTAGACCAATATAAGGTGATTTTCATGTTAAGATTAAAAATACATTTTTTTCATCTTACAGTTTCAGACTTTATTTGCATATGCTCTGAAAACCTCATCATTGAATATAAAGCTTTTTTTTTTTCAGTAATACTTTATATTTTATATTTGACTGACCTTGTAAATATCACAAAAATATGAAATAAATCTAAATTATCCTTTTTTCCTTTCTAGAATGACTGCAGATTGTAACAGAAAATTATAATTATTTTTCCTATACAACTTTAGGCTCGTAATAGTATACATTTGTTTTTATTTAATTTTATTGTTTTATTGCTCTTTGGATGGTGTCTAACTGATAACCCCATGATACAAACTATAAATCATTTTGTGAGGGTGTAGCTCAAGTTACCATAGTGAATGATGTAATGCAATAACTACTTGCAAGTATACCCTGTAGAGAAGTTATTCTATTATTACTTTTTTCATCGTCAAACCCAGAGGTTCCCAATATGTGATCTGCAGCCCCCTGGGGGTCAGTGACAGTGCTTATGGGGGGCCGCAGTAATACGTCAAATTTATGAAATTACCATTTACTGAAAGAGTGACAAATAAAATAAAATGCTAAGGCATTATAAAACTAATTTAGTAATATACATAGATCCCAAATTAAAGGTAGTGAAATATGCATATGATACACCAGGTACACATGATAAAAACTATTTTTAAGTTTGAGAACCCCTGATCTAAACTAATCTAACTTTATCTAACCTAATAAGTTTCTAATTTTTATATTTTAGTTACTTATAAAAGATATACATTAAAAACAAAAATTTTAGCATTTAAGTTTGGCCCCTCGTTTTTGCTTTCAACCTGTAGATGAAACTTAAGCCAACTTTGTTTGTAATGATTATACTAGTACATTAAATAATGTTTTATTTTTTCAAATATACACTTAATAACACAAAGTAATAACATGCACAAAGCCAAAAATGTCCTATAACTATCATAATTTAATGGGCTTTTTAACTGAGGCATAGTACCTTGGCCCGGCATGGCCAGGTGGATAAGTTGCTCGACTCGCAATCTGAGGGTCGCGAGTTCGAATCCCCGTCCCACCAAACATGCTCGCTCTTTCAGCCGTGGGGGCGTTATAATGTGATGGCCAATCCCACTATTCGTTGGTAAAAAGAGTAGCCCAAGAGTTGGCAGTGGGTGGTGATGACTAGTTGCCTTCCCTCTAGTCTTACACTGCTAAATTAGGGACAGCTAGCGCAGATAGCCCTCGTGTAGCTTTGCGCGAAATTCAAAAACAAAACATAGTACCTTAAAATAATTCCCGTAGGTACTGGGTCTGAACTTTTGATCTCTAAGTGAATAATCTATATTGAGAACAAGATAGCATTATGTACTATCCTGTAAATTAAAACTATGTCACTTTATTGGTTATAAATAATGTAATAGCAAATGTCAGAAACAATTATTGGAAATTTATAAAAGATAGGACGTGTGGGTCTGACTTTCTAGTTTATATTCTTTATACAAAGAATGAAGGCTATAAAGATTAGACTATGCTTTAGTAACATCTATACTATAATGAGTAATTTACATTAAACTTGGGATATTGGAAAGAGGTGATAAAAAAACTGTATAGAATGGGCATATCTGAGTGAAGAAATCTCACAATACACATACAAGGGAGATTGAGAATCTATTTAAATATTTCTTTTTGAAATTAAAAAATTAAAACCTGATTTTTGAACTATGTTTTGATGCCAAATTTATTCTTATACATTGATAATAAAATTAGTTTAAATTCTGAATATAACTATAAAATTGTGATGTGCAGTTTATCTGTAGTGATAGGGCTAAGCTTATTTATAACTCTAACATTAGAAAAGCAAACCAAAGTTAGCTCGGTATTCCATAGCAGGTATTATGTGATTTATAATTTGTTACCCAAAAGTTACTCTTAATTGTCTACAAATGTATTAGAGATAAAATACTAACAAGACACAGGTTAAAGTGTTTAGGATCTCTTAAGAATAATACCAAAATATTAGAGAAGCAAATACAGCTCATTTTAGTTTGGTCAGGTCCATGGAGGAAGATTGTGGTTATTCCATGGGCATCAATGCCCTTATCTACAACACAGTGTCAGAAAACTTGGTTTTACACTGACTAAAAAATGGAACATGAGCTCTTCATAGTATTTTCTGATGATCATTCAGTAAAAGGCCCGTACCAATTCAAGGGGACATATATACTCATTAAATATATATATATATATATATTGAGGTTGTTTTTTTTTTCAACAGATCTGACTATTAATTAGTTGATTCACTAGTCAGATTAAATCTCATCACTTCAAATTTGAGGATACTTATGTTTATCGGTTGTAACTGCAAAACTGATCTGTTAAAATTCAGTTGGTAAATGATGCCTGTAAAATATTTAATTTTTCTTAGCTTCATTTTTTATTTGGTTGAAGAGTAATCTAACTATGAAAATCTTTTCTCTATAAAGTTTTGAAGTAATTTGGCACAATTTCTAAAATTTCATAACTTAAAATAACTCTGTTTTCACAGCCCAATTTCATATTCTGTGGGGTGAGACAGACAATATTTGGTAAAATACATATTGCAGAACATATTAAGTAAGATATACATTTTCCAGAAATGTTTACTATTATTGGCAAAAGTTAAGCTTAGAAGTTAGGTAAGAAGTTATTGTAAATATTTTGAAGATTATTTGTGAAGTATATATAAACACTTGAAAATAATCTAAATAGATTTAGACTTGCCATTTTCTAATTTTCAGATTCTTGGCAATGCTTACAAAGTTTTGTTGAAATTTTTGAGAAAAATCATTAAGTTCCATGTAGTAGTAAATACTCTTTTGCCATTCCTGAATATATGAATAATACACATTTTGAATTGCCAAAACATCTCACCTCAGAATTGTAAATAAGTTATGTGTATATAGATTGAAATATCTAAGTAAATATTTTGTTATCACTCACTTTTCATGAAGTGAGTAGACTTCAGTTAATGTGAATCTTATTTGTCACTCAACTCTTTTTTTTTAACTAGTCATTGATGCCATCATTTGTGCCATCTCGGGTCATTCAGCTAAAACATGAAGAAGGAATGAATGTGATGTATAGAGAAGCTTCTCATGAAAAGTAAGGATCTTATGATAAAAGAAAATTGATGCTGTTGATGAAATTCAAAGCTCTACATTAATGAATATAATCAAACATAGAATAAATTGATGTATATCTTTTATATTTAAGGATTAAATATAAATCATAAAAGTAAATATTAATTTCTGTTCAAGACTAGTAAAAGCTTTTACTTTTCATATCTTAATGACAAAAGTTTTTTTTGCAAAATGAAGTTTTGTGTATGATTGTTATCTAAAGTAAGCAATTTGTTTTTACTGTGTATTTTGTTTGTTTTTTCATCTCTAGAGAGGTTCAGTCCAAGCTTCAGATATCCCAGTCTTGGGAAGATTTGACTTTGGTAAGAAAACACATTTAACCGCAATGTTTTTTTTTCCATATTCATCACAAATATTTGGACAAATAGACTAGTGATTTGCCAGCTATTGAATTTCAACACTGTAACATTAACGTTTTTGTGTTTCAGCAGCATTTGAAATGATGTGTCAAATTGGAGTTGTCTCTGTATTAGTTTCTCTCTCTCTCTTGAAATCTTATGAAAAATATAAGTGTGAAAAAAGATATATATTAATATATATATATATATATATTTTTTTTTTAAATAAAAATGTTGCTACCTGCTAGATAGAATTTAAGGCATATGTTGAACTCGTATTATCAGCATTATGTATGTATCACAGACTACATACCATATATCATGACATAAAAGTCAATTTTTTTATGACAGAATGTTATTCACAAAAAGGGGATTTAACTTATACAATGGATATAAAGACTAGGAAAATTCTTGGTCATCAGTGGAGCTCTGAAATCAAGTTAATCACTCTATTTAGACACACCAAACAATACTCCTCATGCAGACATGGCTCATGACATGCTGACCTGGGCAGAATGAATTTTGCAGCAGTAACAACCAGTCTGAGCCTTTGTTTGAAATTCTAGGAAATGACATTATAAAGGTTGAAATGTGCATTCTAATTGTCATTTTGATGATAGATTCAACAGCTGAACATCAAAATGCCTCCAAAATATATGAGATACGAAGCAAACTTCAAGATTCAATTCTTATTTGTGGAATAGACAAACAACAAAAAAAAACTAAAGACAAGGTGTAGTTCAAGAAGAGAAATATTTCTGATTTTACTGCTCCTCGGGAGTTGGTATTGTTGTTTCATGTAACAACATAACCTGGTCCTACAGCAGAAAACAGTACCTGTCCAACAATCGAGGATGATGGTGATTTCGTAGAGGAATGTGATGTCTATGATAATCAGATAAGTCAAAGTGAATTAGATGAACTTTTTGGCAATTCAGTTTCTGAAGATGAGGAATTTGATTGATTTAAAATTTTTTTGTCAGTACTATTAAATAAGTTACATATGTAAATATTCGTCTGTCTTTAAAAATATATGTATACTGTATAAGATTTCTTTATAATACCCCCCTCCCCCCCAGTGGCACAGCGGTGTGTCTACAGTCTTGTATTGTTAGAAACTGGGTTTCAATACCCCTGGTGTAACAACAGCAACTGTATAATATTGGTGGTAGACTTACATGACAGTGATTAGAAAATTACAGGATTGCAGGATTTTTTGGCCTGGTTTTAGGGGAATGACTTATATGCCACAATATATGGCAATCTTTATACAAAACTTTATTTTTAATAACAGATGCTTCTGATTTGATACTTTACCTATTCTCAAATATTAGGTTTTCTTGATTTTGTGCTCCTTTCTATATGCTGAATTTTTTTTGCTTACCACTAACTTGAGGCTCCCGCCTAAACTCACACGTTTCCATGTGATATTGTTGTACTGTAGCATGCAAATGAGTATTTGACAACCCTTCACCAATAGGACTGTGGCATGCTCTTTTAGCACAGCTGACTCACTCTATAATGATTATTCATTCATCACTTCTCCATTTGGCACTTGTGTGTAATGGTGTATCTTTTTTTCTGCTCAAGAACTTTTCAGATGTAGGTATTTTTTTGTGTGCAAGTATCCACAAAGATATTACCTGTTGTAAGAATATTTATTGTTGGATTTTTGCTTTCCAACAATATCTCCACCTGCAGATTTTGTGGCCTTTTATTTCCACATTATTATTTTATAATTGCCATTCTCCAATACATTGGCTTTCATTTACCCCCATGCTACTGTTGCATGGATGTCAGGTTCCTGGGTGGTCTAGTGTTGGATGTTTACAAGGTCAGCACACGTGAGCTCTTCCTAGGATGGCAGAATGGAAGTTCCCTTCTCCTTCCTGGTATATATGTTCACTACGGGTGAAGAGTATACCCTGGTACAGAAGGGATGCAGTCTCCCATGAGTGTGTCCCTATATTTTCGTGGTATAAGATGTCATGCTACATGGGTTTTCTTTGAGTGCTTTCTGAAGGGGACTCATCTAGGTAACTTTTGCACCAGTCCCTTTATCACTTCAGTGTGAGATTCTAGCTAATACAGGAGAAGAGGTATCACATTAGAGGTTGTTCTCACACTTCCCACTCATCCTCCCCAACTTATGGTGCATCTTTTCTTGCTTAATCCGAAAGTGATGATTGAACAATCAATATAGGTAGAGTCATCTGTGGTAGGAAAGTGTGTCACACTCCTATCGTGGAGGGTTGTCGCATGTTCACTTGTATGCTACAACTCAGCAGTCTTTTTAAGGGCAACTGAGAAGCAAAACCAGCTTTTAGACTTGTATTAGTAACTTTTTTACAACAAAAAAATGTTTTCAATTAGATCATGAAACATTTTGCATTATATATGAAAAATATTATGTTTAGAATAACTTTTTCAGTTAGGAATAAAATTTGGACAATCCCAGTTTAGTACATTATTTCAAATATTACGGTAACACAAAAAATGTTAGTCTTACATTGTTGAACTCCAAAATTTGATGAATCATTGTAATCTGTTTGTTCTATTATTTGGGATGAATATGAAAAAATATAGAAAGATTGCAGTTGAGCATGATTTTTATCGCAAATATTAGGCATTTTAATATTCAGTTGGCACTTGTTTAAGATACTCAAAGGTGAAATTCAATTTTCAATAAATGATTTATTGTACACAATTCTAAAAGTAAGACTGTTAGTTCATTTACTGTTATTACTGAAAATGATAATTTTAACATAAGTTACTCTTGTTATTAAAACAATTTGCACTAGTGGAATCCTTTACTTCCAAAAAATCTTGTGGTTCATTGTGACTCTTTGCTTTAAAACTGGTGTATTGTTGTTATTTTCATAATATTTTTAAATCTGTGTTAATGTATTTATATGATATTACTGCATAATTTGATAGGACAGGACAACACATATCAATAATACACCTAGTGAGCCAGCAAAGAGACATTCATTGACTGACCCTTTGCATATATTTACACCTCCCTTAGGCTTGTGTAGCTCTCCTTCGCCTACACGTGCAGGAAAGGTAAGCATAGTTAGTTATTGTATTTCATGGTTCTGTTGTGTTTCCATGGTACACTTTTTTTAAAACATATATCAAAAATTAACAACTATGAACACATACATATTATTTTTGGTATCACATTAAGAATTAAATTTTTTTCTACATTTTTAGAGGACAAAGTATGGCCCAGTGGTTAGTATTAGTGACTATGGATTTGAGGTTTCATGGTTTGCTTTGCACTTTGGGCTATGGGTGCCTTATAAGAGTGATTTTCTGTCTACAAGAGTCGATGTGCATGATGTTCACTGTGAGAATTTAAAATTTGCCAATTGTCAAAATAAAAGGCTTTTACTTATATTTCTTAATAGTATAAATATATACTGTGTTGTTGTTGGGCTAAGGATTCTTTTACAGTAGGTATCTGTGACTTGTTAGCGGTAAATTCAACGATAAATGAGCAGCACACACTTCACTTGTTTTCAAAATAATATATATATTCGGAACTAGTTAAACGTATGTACAACAAATTCTTCAACACTATAGATATTATAGGCATATCATAAACACTATATGTAGTCCTCTCCTTCTTGTCTAATATCCACTTAGGCCTATTCAATTATTTTAGAATTTCACTTGACAAGCCAAACTATCTTCTCTATTACTATCGCACTAGTATTCTGTATGTGATTCACTTACAATTGTGGTGCAAGTTACCGTAAGCGTTTGGTCTTCTTTCTTCTAAATATCATCTGTCCCTTTTGTCAAAGTGCACTCAGGCTGATTCAGTTACTTTAGAACCATGCTTTGACGGAATAACTTATTATTCTTAACTCCTTTTCTACTGTTAGCTTTACTCTGACATATTAAACGCCAAACTTCACGCCAAACTTTTACTTGGCCTGTAAAAACTTGATATTTTTTTGCTATTATCTGTCTGCTGTTGTCTGTCTCACACTATTTATATCTATATAACTGAATCGTCTGCTCACCTTCTATATTCTTGATGTCAATGTACTGCACATGACGTTCAATAGTCTCAAAATAAATGAATTATTAACAAAACTTCCTACAATCGTTTGCTTTTAACTCTCATTTTAACAAAAACTAAACAATAATAAAATATTCACTCACAAAAATTAAATTAATGTATAATATCTAAACTAAACAGTCTTTTATATCATGACATAAACCCCTCTTCAAGATAAATATTTACAATATATTTTTTTACTATATACAAAGACTGTCCTTAGTTCATCCACAAAGTCTCCTCCAACATTTCAAGCCCCTTTGATAGCTTCAATGCAGAATCTGTAGTTCTGAAGGTACAACACCCACCTCATGATCCTCGCACTGTCAATCTTGCACCTCTGAATGTATGCAAGTGGATGATGGTCTGTCTGGATGATGAACTCCTTCCCATATTGATAGTTCTGGAACTTCCGAATGGCAAATATGATGGCCAGATACTCCCGTTCAATCATGGAGTATTTAACAATTTTTTACTTCTATATCTTACTGGAAACAGTCCATCTTCTGGTTCTTGCCCCAATGAACAATGAATGGTTTGTTGAAGTCTGGCATTCTAAGAATTGTTGAGCTTTCCAACATGTTCTTTAATTTCTGGAATGCCACCTGGTGTTGTTGTTCCCACTTGCCTTGTTGGTCAAGTCAGTAAATGGTGCAGCAATTTGAGCATAATTTGGGATGAATTTCCTGTAGTATTCCACTAACCCCCAGGAAGAATCTGACTTGCTGCTTGGTCATCGGAGCTGGTGTATCTTGTATGTAGATTATATTTTCCTTTTCCATGGCTATCTGTTTGTCCCCCACCTTATATCCAACAAACTCCAGCACAGAATATCTGATGTAGCACTTGGATGGTCTGATGGTGAGGCCTGCTGCCTTCATTCGTTGAAACAGTTGTCTAAGCCTCTTCAGGTGGTCTTTCCATCTTGCAGCATGTGTCAGAATGTCATCTACATAGTGCTCGATGTTGGTTGTGTTGCACAGCATCCTTCTCATCATGCAATTGAATGTTGCTGCTGACTTGAATAACCCAAATAGCATCCCCTTAAATTGGTAACATCCATCTGGTGTCACAAATGCTGTCTTCTCTTTAGATCCTGTCTCCAATCAGATTTGTAACTAACCTTTACTGAGGTCAATCTTTAAAAAAAGAACCTGGCCCCATCTAGTTTTGCCATGATGGCCTCTGGGTTGCCCATAGGTTCGGAGTCAAACTTCATCATGAATTTCAGCTTCCGGAATTCTATGCAGAAATCGTTTTATCCGTCCCTCTTCTTCACAATTACAACTGGTGAACAGTAGGCTGAATTTAATTTCAGTTTCCAACATTGCCTCAACTTCCTACTTTATAAGGTCTCTCATTGCATAAGGTACCTGATAGAGCTTCACTGTACTGGCACAATAGGTCTTGTAACCCTTTTTTTTGCTTGTCAGTCAGTTCTTTGCTGATGTTGACATCTTTGTATGTCTCATCTCCACCTAGCGGTCTTAGGTCTAGTAGGTCCTCATCTTCTAAGACAAAGTCACTGTCTTCTGGTTCTGCTTCTGTGACTACCACACCTGCAACATTTATCTCTGTTTCAATAGTTGCACCCGTTAGGTCTTCTTCTCTCCCCAAATACTTCAACAGATTGACATGGTAGATCTTGGTCTTCACACTCACCTTGTTGTCCATTCTATTGAGTACTTCCCACACTTCAAAAAGTTTATTCCATTGCAGGGTGAGTTGTTGTGGCCTGTAGGCAGCAGAACTAAGACTTTTTGTTCAACTTTGAAATGTCAATCCTTGGACTTTTTGTAATAAAAATGCTTCTGAATACCTTGAGCTGCATACAAACTCTGTCAAGCAAGTTGATAGGTCTGCTCCAGTTGGTTTCTATGGTCTAACACATACTGTTATGTGTTTTTTATTTTTTACTCTTCTTCTCCCATCCATAGCTCTTTCAATATTTGCATTGGACTTCATACTATTTTTCCATATAGTAACTCGAAGGGTGAAAATCCTGTACCTGCTTGTGAGACTTCTCGAAAAGCGAATAATACTACCTGCAAGTACTTGTCCCAGTCATGTGGTTTCTCTTGGCACATCTTCTTTAGCATACTCTTTAAAACCCCATTGACGTTCTTGCTGGTGATGGACTTGCACTCCTTGCACTGTGTCCAATTTTATAACAAACATAGCATCTCTTCTCTCTTCTGTCTGTTAACCTCCTGTCATTTTTGGTAAACTCTGCTTATGGTCAGCCATTACTGGTTTCAAATTTAATTGGAGATTCTTGGACTGGCCATTTATACTACCTCCATGGGCTTCCATATACTATTCTGCCAGCTTGATCATCTAGTCTACATCTTTTGGTGCTTTCTCCTTTAGGAACAGTGACATGTCAGTTAAATACGTCGTCATGAACTGTTCACGTACTAATAGGTCTGTCAGTACCTCAAAACTATTTTCACACATGGCCATGTCAGTCCATCTAGTGATATACCACCGCAGACATTCCACAAACTGAAATACAGTTTCTCCAATGTCGGGTTTGACTCCTCTGAACTTCCAACGAAAACGTTCTTCAGTAAGTTCATATCGTTTCTGTAAAGCTACTTTTAATTTGTAATAATCCATGGCATCTTCTGACATCATGCCTGCATATACTTGTAGGCCTTTTCCTATGGGCTGAGACAGACTGCCCAGTCGCCTTTGTCCCAGTTCGTACTTTGAGCAAATCTTTTATATCTCTTCAGGAAAGCATCTATGTCATACTTATGTTCATCAAATTTGGGCAGCTTGGGTTGGCTGGCCCTGAATCCACTGTCATTCTTAGGTCCTTCTTCCCTCAGTTGGGTGAGTTTTACTATCTCAATTTGTGCTCTTATTCTCTCTATTTCTAGTCTTTCTTCTCTCTCTTTTTCTTCTTTCTCAACTTGAGCTGTTATTCTCTCTAGTTGCAGTCTCTCCTCTCTATCTTTCTCCTTTTCTTCTTTCTCAATTTATGCTCTTATTCTTTCTATTTCCTTTTCTTCTTTTAGTTTTTCTTCCTCTCTTCTCTGCCTACGCTTTTCTCTCTCTAGTTCATGTTGTTTAACAAGCTCTCTTGATCCATTTAGTGCAAAAGAATAATATTATCATAGTAACATACAAATTTTAAATGGAGGTCATGGATAAGATGAGTAATGGTAGTTAGGCATTGGACACAATATTCCTCCTATTTAGGGTTCTATACAACCAATAATATGCACTTTTCAAACCCCAAAATATGCATTCCTGCCATCTAGCAGTATGAATTGATAATGTTATGGTCTTTAGACTAACCTAAATAACCTAAACTGAATGAACCTAAAAATAATATAATTCACACATTCTAACTTTTATTTTTTAGTTAGTTTGTTATTGATTTATGACATTGTGTACTTTAGTCAAGTTGTCATACAGAGAGTTGGCTTCACTAATTTATAAGTTATTGATTTAGTTCTTATCTGTTTAATTAACTTATTTTAGCTGAGAAATTATTAATAATAAAGCTGTTTGCAATATGCAAGAAACATTAGAAATATTTTTGTTGTAAAATTTTGAAAAGAAATAGATGTTTTATTACTTATTTTATTAGTTTGGCATAAACTGTTTTACTTTAGCATACAGAATGGAGTTCAGTGATGCTATTGTAACAGGCAGGTCAGAGGTATGATAATACTTGATATAAATAATATTTGTTCAATACCAAGAAATGCATTCATGAGCACACAGATTGCCAACTTAAGGAATTTACATAAAGAACAAGAATTTAGACTGAAATTTGAGTTACCATAAAACATACAAAATACAAGAAATAACTTAATACAACTTATTGTATTAAGTTATTTCTTACATTTCTGTGATGATACTCCAAGATTGTTTATGGCTTGCTGATTGGTGAATGAAGGAGTGCATTACTTATCACTTCTGCTGACTGTGTTTTCAACTCATATTTTATACGGCTGAAACAGAATGTAGTAACATTCCAAAACATCTTGTCAACCTAGTTGATTCATGAGTATCTATTTTCAGTGTTTTTCAAGGAATCCCAACTGAAAGTTTAGTCTTTGAGTAAACACTTCTTGCTAACTTACATTCCACTAATGCTTGATTTCATTACGAGATCAACTAGGGCTTTACTCGTCTTTGATGGTTCTAACTACAACATAATATACCACGCTCTCTGGTTTTTTTTTATTTACTTTTTATTATGCAGTGTAAAAGTTATCCAACATTGAACACCTTTTCTACAAAACGTTTACCTTATATGGCCTTGCTTCACAGTGAATATGTGAGATACTGAGCACAGCTCCTGTAGCAGCTTCCATTTAACAGAAGGAAGTACATACTAAAAAAAAAATTATGGACTGTATTGAAACCAGATGTATTCCCTGTTCATTATTCTTTTTTTTTTCCTTTAGTTGCAAATAATACAGTAACTACATTTACTTAAAGAAAAACAATATTTGGTATAATCTAATAATATTACAGAAGGAAATTCAAGTGGAAGCTTTTAAAATATTTTAGCATTAGTGTATTTATTGTTATCCTTTAAAGATGTCATTTACAGAACCACTGCTATTACCTTATTATATGAAATCTAGATTACATGCCACAAATAATACTTGTTTTTAATGAGTAATTTTGATATTGATTGTTTTAAAATTATTTTCACAGTTACAGGTTCAGATTCATTAGCATGCTTTTCTTCTAATTAAACAAAATAATGTTTGAAGTTAATAAAAAGCACATTATAAATTACACGGAAACAGTAACTTTTGTAGTAAAATGCATAAATTTAATGCTTAAAAATCTATTGCTAAATAATAGAAATATGTGCACATCTTTACCTTATGTTAGCAGTCAAACACTTCAGCTTTCAGATTATTTCTTATTAAAGAAAATTATTTGATAAAGTATAAGATTGCTATTTGAAGAAGTTTTGCAAGTGGAGGAGAAATTATACAAAAAACCACTTTGTTAGACCTAAAGTATAATGAAATATTTAAAGAAATTGTAGTGTTTAATTCTATTATCATTTTTATAAATCATGTTCCAAAACAATAATTTACCCTCACTATTACATAATTTTTATAATTGAAGGTTTAGATATGCCAACACTAATATATTTCTTTACAGGAATGTAATGATTTTTACAAGAAAATGAATAATAGCGATTAACATTCTCTTTGAAATTGTAAACTTCAGAGCTAAATGTTTCCTTCTGCCAGTAGTTCCAAGAAATCTTAATTTTGCTGTTGTTTCATTTCTACATTTCAGGAAGTACTTTCTTCCACTGGTAAACTCACAATAGAATGCAAACGTTTTTCTGCAAGGTAGTTATGCATATTCAAACATTTGTTAGATGTTACTTAGTTTTTAGAAATGTACTTGGACTGTGAATTCATGGATTCATGAAGTAATTCTGCAAAAATGTGCTGTGCACATTGAAACAGTGAGTGTGATATAGTAGTAAGAGTAAAATCATATTGCTTGATCAGACAAGAGTTGGCAGTGGATGTTGCTGACTAGCTGTCTACCCCATATCCTCTCAATTCAAATTAGAAATGGTAATTTGCAGATAGCTCTTATGTATCTTTGTGCAAAATTCTGAAACAAAGTATTCAAAGACATGCATGTTCACCTTATTTGTCATAATTTTGACGTACTTTTTTTAGTGTAGAAAAGAGTATTTGTTTATCATCTAACCCCATGATTGTATATGATAATTCTTTGAGAAACATAATTGTTTTTTGTTACACTTCAAGTATGCTTACTAATAATAATATTGTTGTAGAGATGTTGATGAATGTATAATTCCAAGCCAATGATGCAAACATATTTCTAAAATTTTTCTCTTACTTTTTAGCAATGGTTTTCTCCTTCTACAAGTCTTCTGAGGACATCTTCCTTCTTCGTTAGTCCTAGTCCTAGCCCCACCCGCAGAAGCTTTGCAACTCGGTAAGTATTTTTTAACAGTGTCCAGTGGTTTTACCAGCAGCTGTAACAAAAAATAAAATATGTGCAGGTTAATTAAAATTCTTCCAGAAAAATGTCTTTTAAACTCCATTTCTTTCAGGCGCAGTCAAAGTCCTGTTGCCCTGCGACCCAGTCAGTTCTCAGTCAAAAGGAAATGTAAGTCATATGAGCTAAATAGTCTGAGAGCTTCTTAGAACTGTAATGAATAATATGATATCAGATTTATGTTTTAATAGATATAGAATTCTTCAGGAATATATGGGTTTATGAACTGCACAGAAGATTGAACTATTTAACATATATCTGTAATCTAAACCAAATTAAGCTTTTTTTGTCACATTTGGATAAGATTTTCTTTAGAAAATAAAATAGGGTAACAGATCAATTTCTATTTTTGATGTAAATTAATTGTTAAAAGTTTCATGTAATCCTATTGTTAGTTCCTAAAATGTTAGTAATTGAAAATCCTGTTGAAAATGTGTTTAGTATGTGTAATTCTAAAGGCATGCTTAATTTCTTTCGTAGGATGTAAGTTTATGTATTTTTCAACTAATAAATGTTTTTAAATCTGGAATTATAAATCATAGTAAGCTGAGAGTCCTTAATTTTCAAGATGACATAGAAATGGAACAAGATAGTATTGGAAATTCAGCAAAAAGAATGAATATGGGAACAGGAACTCCAGAGAGAGTAGTAATTACACATCCAATGGCCCACAGGTAAGCTTCTACATTTCAGAGTAAATATGAAAGATCTAGTGGCTCGTAGGTAAAGAAAGATTATCATATAGGCTTCCATATATTAATAGTATGAAGTGATATAAGTACAAGTGATATGTTTTGTGTCATAATGGCTTAAAATATGCTGAATTGGGTTCTATGGCTCACTATGGAGGATACATATTTTTTTTGTAAACAATAAAACATTTTAGCTGTTTAAACATGCAAGAAGATTAATAAGAGTAATGTGAAAGCTTCTTTTAATTGGAAGTAATAACATACTTTCAAAAAAAGAAGGAAACCACTTAGAATGAGTACAGGAGTGAAACTTTAATGAATAAAGACAAATAAGTACTTTTGTACATAAAAAAATTAAAGAATGAACAAGTGTTTTCATCACAATTTTAAGTTAGATACATTTGACATTGAACAATCTAGAATGGCTGCTGCTGTTTTTTGTGTTTGTTAAGCAAGAAAACATTTGTTTTGTATATTTTTCCTTTCATACATGCAGAATTTTTCTTTGTCTAGTGTTAATATGTGTCTATTACATTGTTAGAGTTCTAAATTCAGTTCATTATAGATATCAGTCAAGTAGGCTAGACTGGAAAAACCATAGTGAATTATTGAAGTGTTCTGTCATTGAAGGCCCACCTTCTTGCAGGAATTCTTTTAGATTATCTCTTGATGTTGTGCCCCCTAGTGACTCAGTGGTAAGTTAGCAGACTTACAGTGCTAAAAATTAGGTTTCAACATCTGTGATGAATAATGCACATATAGTCCATTGTGTAGCTTTATGCCTAATAACAACCAAAACAAACTCATGAGTTTGTGCACATCTTTTACCACCCTTCTTCTGAAAAGCCATCTTCACTCTTTTGCTACACTTTTAACATTCAAAAGTTAATCAAACAATTTTATTATTAATGTATGTCAATACACTTGACATGAAGACATAACTTATAATTCAAATTTAAATATTATTTAAGTCTAACTTTTTATTTCAAAAAGGAACACACGTTATCAATTTTCATTTTTCTTTGCCAAATGATGCATCTTTGCTCCTATTTCTCCACATCAGAATTTTTTAACTTCAAAAAGAGATTAGAAACACAAAATTTGCATAATTACAAGTAAGAATCTAAAATGTGCACCTCCTACCTTCTTGATTTGCTGAGGTATAAATAAATTTGTCAAACCCACCAGAGAAGCCTATTCTCTCTCTCTCTCTCTTTGAATTTTTAGATTTTTTTAAAATCAATTTTACATGCTTGATGGACATGATTATAGTCTTTAAAAACAGGAG
The DNA here is from genome assembly GCF_000517525.1 of Limulus polyphemus. Lineage (NCBI taxonomy): Eukaryota > Metazoa > Arthropoda > Merostomata > Xiphosura > Limulidae > Limulus > Limulus polyphemus. The sequence goes on from NW_013670174.1 coordinate 29,215, forward strand.
ATTCTCCTCTACATGAAACCACATCTCATCTCATTTGCCCCACCTCGATTATTAAGTCATTAAGTGATTATTTTCTATCATCACTGTTGTGCTAATGGAAGTTTTTAACCTATTTATGGCTTACCTAGGAAGTTGGATAGATTATAGTAGTTTTGGGATATTCCATTCTTGTGACTCATATGTTGTTTGTGTTCTAAAATGCAAAGTTGAAAGCTATATGAATTATTTTTTTGGTCCTCAAATTTGTAAAATTCTGTGAGACTTAGGAAAGAACAGTTGTTTGTATTCTAGTACAAATTACCTCAAGTATGTAGAGAATACTATAAATCCTTGTTTTATGTAATTTTATATTTATTGTTATGTATTGTTTTTTAACAAGGAAACTAAAATGTAAAAATTATAAATTTTTTGGTTTAGCCTAATAAAACTTAAGTAAAATAAAATGTCTAAAATTCCCCAGGATTGAGCTAACCATGCACATATGTCATATTTTGCTTTCTACATTCTGTTTATATAATATAGATTGCTGGTAACAGCTAATGGCTCCAACTCTGATTTATTGCTTTATGGACATAATGATTACATCTACAGTATATACAAATTGCTGCAATAAAACCACAAAGGAAAATAGATGTGAAAAGGTTTATTGTTAAGATAAATAATTTGGAAGTTACTGGATAATACTTAAGTCAGTTTAGATGACAGGATGATATTACCTATTTAATTTCATATTTCAACTATACATTGATGATTTCTCTATAGCTCCAAGAATCAAGTGTTCTGTTAGTGTTAGGGTAGAGAAAATAAAATAGACAGAATATAAAATTTT
>NW_013670174.1:31115-45421 GCF_000517525.1 Limulus polyphemus
AATAAAAAATTTTATCAAAAAACACATTTGATCTTCATTTAGAAGGTTCTAGAGATAATGCAAATGAAATATGAAACTGTTAGATGAAAAGAAGTATTTTATTTTCAGCATGAAAATTGCCTTTCACTCAGACTGAATCAGTTAAGGCTTCCGAAATTTACATACAAATAATTAGTATAATTATAATATTAATTATATTTATAATAATAAATACTTTATTAAAAATTAGATTTTCTGTGTAGAACAGACTTTTAATATTTACTAAAAGCTTACCAAGTATTTTGAAGATACACTTAGAGTTATGTATAGCTTTAAAGACACAGGCTCGGTCCGATATACCGACCCAGATCTCAAAGTGTTAGATCAGAATCAGCTAAACTTTGCTCATGGCCTGCTCCCATTTCAGCACACAAAGTACTGAAAAGATTAGTGTTCACTCTATTTGATTTTGCAAAATTAGCCACTTTAATGAGGTAACCATTAAGCTTCCTGCACATTAGCGACAAAACCACCTTATTTATCTGTCATTGCAGCAGTACCATCAGTATGTATCCCAGCACAGTTCCTCCAGTCCAGCAAGTTGGAGGTCATAAAATTGTTCAATAACTTAAAGGTTTCAATGCTAGTTGTCCTCTTTGGTATATATTTTTTGCAGAATAAACATTTCTCACATAAAACATTAGTTGTGCTAAATTGGTTACATTGGTTGATTTGTGAAGTTGCCATGCAGAATACAATGCTTTATGAATTGCTTTGGTAAGCTGTTTTCTCACATTATTACTATATTTCCTGGACCATAAGATGCACCAAGATTTCAAAAGGAAATAAGTGGGAAAAAATATTTTAGTGCATATATTTAATACTTACATTTATTATTTGTATATGCCAAAAAGTCCTCATCACTACTGTCATGATCATCATCATCCTTGGTGTTATGCAAACTGTCATTTTCTTCAAATGGTACGTCATCTTCACTTCCATCTAGGGCATTGCTGATACCACATTCTTTGTATGACTTCACAGTTGTCTTGTGTTTCACTAATTGTCAGAAATTCCTCACCCACTTGCACACCTGTGAAATGGTGGGCTGCTTCATTTGCCCTGTTGGTGTGAACTCATGATTTTGGAACCTCCATCCATTTGGTCCACTTCTCTCACATGAATGCTTGAAATAGCTTGTTTATTGAAATGTCCAGCAGTGGAACCCAGCTGGAATCACAACTGGTTCTAGTACCCATGCTTAAACCATACCTTTTCATAAATCTGTAGCACCAAGATGTTGACCCAGCAAAATTAGTAATGCTGCTGGCTACTGCTACTCTCTTCACATACAGTCATTTTGGTAGATACAGAAATTCTATTTTTCTTGTGATCAGTTACCCAGTTTTTTACCTCTTCTTCTAGCTATGGCCATTTAGCAGCATGCCCATGAAAAGAGTGCTAGCTGTTTTCATTTTTCATAAGTTTTTCCTATTGTTACTTTCATTCCTGTATCACTTTCTCAGTTGGAGGAGAACCAAAATCTCTTTCAGTTGCTCTATTTCCAGTTTGAATCCTACAGTAAAATAAAACTTTTTTGTTTTATTACCATTTGGGTCACATCAGATTTTACAAAATAAAAACAAACTGATTATTGTTCACAACTCAGAAACATGCTACATGATCTGTGCAGTATACTGAACTGTGAGGTAGCACAACAGTGATTTAAAACAAGGGCTTAAGGTTGCTAATTCTCATCCTACTGGTGACATTACTTGCAGACTTTATGATTGGCATAACCTTCAGACCATAAGACTCAGGAAGACTTTAGGCAACGTTTTTTCCACAAAAAAAATACTTTTTTATGGTGTGGGAAATACACTAAAGGTTTCACTGATTTGTCAGCTAATAATGGTGTTTGACAGAAGTAGATTTGTTATTTTGTAGTAGTTTCTTCACCAAGGAGCTCCTATCCCAATAGTGTGCAGTATTTTTACTTTCCAGTTTTCATTGCAACTAAGTAAAATGCTTTTTAAGTATTTTTGTGTTTGTATTGTGTCTCTTCCTTTAAACAGGATCCATACAGATATAATTCAGTTCCCTCTTACACCTTCAAATTCTTGTGCATGAGATGTGATGTATGTGTGAAATATAGATTCAATGCTGCTACTGTACAATGCTATGACTCCCCAAAGCAATAGTTTTGGTTTAATTGGAGACATAATTGCCAACAAAATCAGTACTCCACAATATGACTAATTAAAAATGGTAATTATTAACTGCATTTCATTGTTATAATTTATTACTAGGATGCTGCCACTTCCATAACCAACCCTAAAGGACCACTGTTTAGGAGTTGCTGATCTTATAATACTATGTTAAAATAACTTTCAAATAGTAATATCCATTACAGTGATTGTTTATTTTTTAATTAAATCTTTGACAGTGACGATGGAAAATTCTATCACAGATAAATTTACTCGTCCTTTCTCCTCATCACTACTTGCTTGGCTGCCATCATAATGGTGTAATTTAATTCATGATCTAAAGAATATGTTAAATAATTTTTCAACTGTAAAACTTTTAGTGTTTTTGCACATTTTCTCTGAGATTATAAATTTTCTGAGGAAGGGAAGCTCAAACCAAGCTGTATTGAATCTGCAACTTATGTGACAGGTGCTTTAGCCAACCAAGCTAAAACTTGCAATATTCATTAGATGTGGTAGTTTTTTTTTTAAAGTAGAACTAATAAGTTACACATTTAAACATATTCAGTCTGAGTGTTTATTTCTTTATAGAATTTAAAACTCCACAGAACAGTGTGCCATCCCTAAACTTTCTACTGTCAAAAGAAGAAAAGAATCTTATCTTGATTATCTTTATATCAAGAAAGAAAATATAGTGAACGTTATTAAGTTGAAATAGCTAGGTAAATGTTTTATATTAATATACTAGGGTTTAGAATTTTTAAAATACCTTTTACTCACTAAAGGTTAGATATGTTTATCAACATTTGATTTAAAAACAGTAGTTGACTCTGCAATTAAATTTTAACATGAATAGTTACAGTTGTAGGTTAAGAGACAAAAAGGTAAAGTTAATGAAAACATTATTTGTGACACAGTTGTACATTTACATATTAAGTGAATTACTTAGGTGATTTCTCACAGCTTGTCCTCTAGCAGCATGGATCCTGTGAATAGTCCTGATCAGACAGTTCCACAAGACATTGCAGACTCTATGTCTGGCAGTAGTGGCTCCCCCTGTAGTGGATTTAAATCTGTTGAGGATGGTGTTTCAACAGGATGTGGGATGGATGAGAGTGCAGTGTGAATCAACCCACACAATGAGAATGTAGCTAGTTCTACTTGTATATTTGTTGTACAATAACAATATATATATATACATAATTCTGGGCTTCATTGTTAGAAAGAAATTATTATGCAACTGCTGAAAATATAAAAGCTTGTGCGAATTTGCTCCCATTAACATAAGTAACAAGTTTTTAACAGACAATGGGTTTGGGTTGTATGGGTAAAGGTTTTGCCAAGATACATCAAAGAAGAAAAGAATAATGTTTTTTTATTTATTTTTTATTGATAGATCCATTAGTACAAAAACTTAATGGTTATTTCAAGTCTGTATACTTCCCTGTGAAGTTCTCCTTTGAGTGTATAGATATATTTATATTTTATATCCTAGTAACTAGCAACCAATTGTATAGAAAAATTTAAAAATATAATGATTAGCAAATTATAATCACAGAAAATTGTTAAACAAATGAACATCAATTAAGAGTGTGAGTTTGTTATTATAAAGAAAAAATACATGTCTTGTGACAAATTGTAGAAGTGGATAGAAATTATTTTGAAAGTAGTTCATGTTTTCTTACTCCTGTGAAAATGATTTGTTTTTGTCCTTTTAGTGTTTATATATTTTCATGTATTAATTAATTAGAATATATTAATTCATTTTTGCTTTTCAAAACTGGTTTAGCCTGTATTGAATTCTGCATTACTTCAAAGTAACTTAAGCTTACATTGTTTTTATTTTATAAAATTTTAGAGCAAGAGTGGAAACATTTCAAAGTAAAAGTTTTCTTTATTATTTCATAACTTTTAGCTTTATAACTACAAAGATTTTAAAATATTGTGTTTGGTTGTAATAAAATTTATTAGTGCAAGTATTCCTTTATTATATATATATATATAACAATGAGTTATTTTTAAGTAACAGAGACTTATTTCACAGTGACAGGTGTTTTTTTTTGTTTCTTTAGGCTACTTCTAGATCTCAAGATTACATAATCATCTGTACCTTTGTTTTTTCATCTTGTGCACTTTATTCACAGAAAGATTAGAAAGTAGGCTTCTCTAACAGCTTGGACAACATTGTCATTTCTTTCTTTTTTCCAATAATAATTTTTAAATGTTTTTAAATGTTTTTACTGGGCTTTTCCTGTGAAACTGGCATTCATAAAAAAACATTTATTTGTGTTACAAACAAATTAATAATCTAGACTTTCATTTTTAAATGTTTTTACTACGCTCTTCCTGTGAAACTGGCATTCATAAAAAAACATTTATTTGTGTTACAAACAAAACAATAATCTAGATTTTCATTTTTTAAATGTTTTTACTAGGCTCTTCCTGTGAAACTGGTATTCATAAAAACCTTTATTTGTGTTACAAACAAATTAATAATCTAGACTTTCATTTTTAAATGTTTTTACTACGCTCTTCCTGTGAAACTGGCATTCATAAAAAAACATTTATTTGTGTTACAAACAAAACAATAATCTAGATTTTCATTTTTTAAATGTTTTTAATAGGCTCTTCCTGTGAAACTGGTATTCATAAAAAAACATTTATTTGTGTTACAAACAAAATAATAATCTAGACTTTCATTTTTTAAATATTTTTACTAGGCTCTTCCTGTGAAACTGGCTTTCATAAAAACATTTATTTGTGTTTCTTTAAGATGCTCTCTTTTGTGAACCACCTATTCAAATTTTCAAATGTTGCTAAGTGTCTCACTACGTAGTAAATGAACAATATAGTGAAGGTAACGTCTGTTTCAACACAATGTTGAGGTGTTAGCGTAAAATCAAATAATTAGTTTTCCAAACTTTTTAAAATATCAAGTACAAAATAAAGATTATAAATTATTACCATTAAGAAGTAATACAAAATTTTTACATGTTTATTATATATATGTGTTTTTGGAGAGCTAAGCATTATTTATGTTCCTCCTGGTTAATATGTGGCTCAATCTTTTGGAAACGCATATTGACATGGGTTAGCAGATGACCAAAATAGTATACACAGAATTTCTCCATGTTAGTGATATATTTTCTAATGAGTTTTTAACTTTCATGCTGCAGTTCAGTTGGCTGATTTTGTACAAGTAAAAGTGCAGTTTTTAAATATATACAACATTAGATATAAATATATGTAGTTAAAATAAATAAACACCAAATAGTCAGAAAGTCTCTAAAGAAAATAAACTGTTGAATATGGAAAAAATATTTCAAAGAAATGCATCATATTTGTATTTCTTTATATTAAGTTGTATTATTACAGTAAGAAATGTGATGTGTTTTGTATTAGCATATAAACATATTTTGCCTGGTATTATTGATTTTTTGCTAATCAGTTAAAACCTTGATCATATGCACCTTGTATAGGAAGATGTAATGGTTTTAATTTATGAGTGAGATAGATTACATTTTTGTGGTTGTCATTTTAAAAGGTGCAAAAAACCTGCTATGTAGCTATGTTTAGTGAAACTATGGAATGGCTGTAGCACTGCAGTTTGATAGATTTTTTGTTTTTGATATCACTAATTAAGCAAGTTACAGGTTAAGATACACTTATACAGATAAATTATTTTTTTAACCAGGAAATATTTGATTGTTGGAATTAAGAAAGTGACGAAAACATCATAAAAAATTACTAAAGCCATGTTTAAAAGACAAGTAATTCTGTGTCTGTTAGTTAGTGTAATAATGAGTTTAAGATTTTGTTACATGATTAAAGATATTCTCTGTTTGTATTTACCATCACTATTAGCTAGAGTTTACAGAACTTGTATTTCAGGATAATATCTATAATCATTGAAACTTCAAAAGTTTTGTATAATATGTATATATTTATATCTTCAATTATCTTTTGGTGAAAGAGAAACTCCTTCAATTTTAAGTTTACCAGTTAGAACAAACGAAGTAAGTACTAGAATCCATAAACTTTCTAGTACCATCAAAATATGTAATGCATTCTACAGGTACTGGGTAGAGCCATGCAACTGCTAGAACCAGTAAACTTTTCAATAAAATAAAACACATTATTCATTCTTTGTATGCTGGTTGGAATTAGTAAACGTTCTAGTAGAATCCAAAGACATGTTTAGTAGAATCAAAATATAAGATTAATTGGGGTTAGAAGAAGGTAAATGCTAGAATAAGTAAAAGTAGAATCAAAATATGAGATTCATTGTTCATGTGCTGATTAAAATCAGGTAAGTGCTAGAATCAATACATTTTCTAGTAGAAGCAAAATATGTAATTCGTTGTTCATGTGCTGGTTAGAACTAGGTAAGTGCTATAATCAATACACTTTCCAGTAGAAGCAAAATATGTGATTCATTCTTCGTAAACTGGTTAGAACCAGGAAAGTGCTGGAAACAAATTTTCTAGTAATATCAAAATATAAAATTCATTCTTCATGTGTTTGTTAGAACAAGGTAAGTGATAGTATTGGTACACTTTCTAGTAGAATCAAAATATTAGATTAATTTTTTGTGTGCTGGTTAGAACCAGCTAAATATTAAAATCTGTAAATTTTGCAGCATTATCAAAATATGTGATTTTTTGTAAGTGTGCCAGGTAAAGCCATGTATGTAAATTAAAACCAGAAATTTTAAATATGTAGCAGTATTAGATCACTAATTAATTTTAATTTGGAATTTTTTCTGGTGGCAACCAGGTAATAAGTACTAGAATTCCTTCAATTTTTCATTACGTTAGTGTACATATTTCATATTTATTTTCTCGGTGAAAAACTTGATGGGTTAGCATTAAAATATTTTGGCTGTTCACTGAATGTATACTATGTATTTCTTCTTAAAAAATGCATTAAAATGCTGATTTCCAGTACATTAGGCTGAGCAAATTAAGATATTCAGTTAGTGTACCCATAACATCTGTGTGTAAAGTGTGTGATTTACCATTAGCATTAATGTTTTAAATTGGGAAATATATATAGACAAATACTAGATATATTCAGTAAGTTTACTACACTTGTTTTAATTTTGAAGTAAAGTAAGATGTAAAGGCTGTTTAGTAGTTGTTAAGTCAACTATTTTTGCAAGGTGAAACCTGTTTGAAATGTATAATTATCATAACTCAAAATATGTATCTCAAGTCTGATGGTCAATATTTAATATTTGGAGTAACTTTCTTTTGATTCTTGACCTAAGATAAAATTTCACAAAGGATACAGATAATGTAATAACTCTTCAGTGGCAGGTTTTTTGTTTAATGTTAACCTATCAAAGTACAACATTAAATGTAAACCATACATGTAAAATACAGTCTTAAAAACTGTTTCCATATTGTGTTTAATTGATAAAAAATAAATTGTTTTCTTAACTTGGTACACAATAATTTGCAATAATTAATTCAAACATTATTCAATAATGATTGTTTCATTTGATTATTGCATTCAACAGCTGTTGACTGAAAGTAAAAAAGAATAGAAATAGTTTACCAGATTATTTGTCTGTGAATATTTTTAAGCATTTTAGATTCTTCCTGTGTTTGTTTTATGTGGATCATTCAATGACCAAGTTAATGTACTGTTTAAAAAATAATCAGAATTGATGTAATGTTTTGATACATAAACATTTGTACTCTCTTATTTAGCACTCAGGTTTTCTTCTCTACTCAGTGTTATAAGTTGTAATGTGAAAAGGTACAAGCCATATCCTTGCCTTCTTTTCATATAACAACTTATAACACTGAAGAGTGAAGAAAACCTAAGAGTTAAGTTTAACTAAAAATTTGAATAGCCTGTATATGTTTGTGAATGTAAAAAGTACATCGAAAAGCCCATTTTTACAATTACACCATGTACAATTCTGTTGAATAGAAACCTCTACCATCCTTCTAACTGGACTGATGACAGCTGATGTTGATCAGACCTGCAGTTTTTGGTTGGTTGTGGAAAGGAATTTATAATTGTACATGTTTTCTGTAATCAGAATGGTTTCTTTGCTTGTCACATTGATTTGAAATATTCACATTCTTTTAGCTAAGTGTGCCAAATCAGATTTAAAATTCTTTATGTTTAGATTAGCATAATAATGTCTTGCTTGAATGATAAATTACAAGCTCTACCTGGTCATTACTTTATATAATAGTATAGGAGTTTTTTTAGGAGAAGAGAATATATTAACCATTTGTGCCCAATTTATTCATTTTTTAGTTATAATGCTGAAATTTTATATTTTGACTCTTTTTAGGCCTTAATACTGCCTAAAACGTAAATTTATTCTAAAGTTTTGTATTGACGTTGTAGGCCATGTTCTTTTACACAAGGTATTGGGCAGATGAAGAACTAAATTGTGAAAATAAGAAAACTTTTTCTGTATAACCAAAACTTTATTGGCAATAAAAAAGTAACAATCCAAATAAAATATTTGCTTTTAAAAATTATTAGAATGAATAAAATGTCATTTTTTTAAACATAAGTTTCATTTTCATTACTTATTCTTTTTGTATATAATATTCCTTGAAACACAGTCTGATGTTACATTTTTCACACACCAACATTAGTTTTCTGCTACATTTGCTCTTAGCACATCTTTTCTAGTTGGTAATTTAGATAATATAGTGGTTCATACCTAATGGAGGCATCTTTATGCAAGAGGTTTGGAATATTTTGGTCTTTCAATTCTAAGATGCTCATCCACTTGTTGAAGTAAGCATTATGCAATGTACCTTTGAAAGGAAAGTAGATCAACATATTGTGCATTTTTTGCAATGAATTAACCAAGAATAAAAATCTACAGCATCAATCATTCAGGAAAAAAAAAGGTTCACCACCATTTTTATATCTGAATCCATGTTCTGTGCATACTGATTCCTTGATCTATCAAGGAACATAATGCTAACTTGGTTTTTTCTAGTTTTTCATTTATTTATTATAACACTTTTGTGTTTGGTATTCATCATTAATGATTAATTCCTAAGTCCAAGATACCACTTAGGAGGTAATAGCATTTACCACATACTTACACGGGCTGTAGGTGGTAGGAATCGATATGAAATATTGGCTCTCATTTGATGAGAGATTGATTGTTATATGAATCATCCTTATTTTGCCCATTTTCCTCCTGAACATGCTAAACCTATTCAGGACAAAGAGAAATTTGAAAGCCTTTTTCCTCCACCTGATTTTGCTGTTACTTCCTATGCCCCTAATGCTGAATAAGCTAGGCCTAATATGACTATTTTGTATCTCGCATGCATGAGGGTGCTAGCCTGTCTCACCCTCCACAGGCTTCGGATCAGTTTGCTTTAGCCTACCATCAGGCTGAATTTCCAATTCTTGATTCTCAACAGTTGGAATTACTTTTGCCTGTGTGAGGGATAGACCCTGACCATCCTGTTCCTTTATCCCATGCCCAGTTTTCTTGCTTTTGTTTTACTCTATTGACTCTCATACGGCACTTGCCCACCATCCACCTCCTTTCCTGAGGTGCTCCATTGAAATCCTGAGGTTTTTTTGAGGGATATCTTCTCCCTGTTAGCAATTTTGTCTTCTACCATTTCCTTACGTGGTTTCTCTGTTGTTGGGATCATCTGGGGAGAGACGCTGTATTGTCCCAAGTTTGTTTACAACCTGCTAATAATTAGGGGCTTACATATGCCCCTTTTTTCCAATGGTCTATTTCCTGAGACCTTAGAATCCCGTGTGGAATCTGTGAGACAGCATATAACTTGTGAATGTGCAGTCTGACACATCTGGAGCACTACAGTCATCTCCAATTGTCTTTCCACTAGAAGTTATTTGGGTGCACATTAGCCTTCAACAGTTTATTGTTCCTCACTTAAGTCTCTTTCTGTTTCTTCAGTTAATGCTGATCCCTATGAAGGAAATGTCAACAGCTTTATTTTCTTATATTTCAATAATATCAAGAATGTTATTCAATCTAAGACTTGAAGTAAGAGAGAAACAGTTTACAGAACTTGTGTTTTCACAGCCCAGTGTCCTGTAGACAGAACAAGGGATTTAAATTCTTGAAAGATCAAAGCAAATTAAAATATATCAAAAGTATTAAGTATTAAACAATTTTTTTACAATGAAATAATAGTTAATATGAGTTACAGCCAAATCAAAACAAAATTCAAACTAACTATTTACTTACTGCTGTTGAGATCCTATTTTGAGCAAGCATGTCTTCATGCTTCCAAGTTGAAACTTCAACTGAAAGTTTGTTTATGTGTGAACAAGTGTAAACTTAACCTCAGGCAAGTTTTAGCTTGTTCCTTTTATATACGACAAAAACTTGTACAGAAATTTTAGAGTCCTGTATACATGACCATGGGCACTAAAAGGGGTTATTTTAAGGAATTTTTCTTTTCCTTACTTAAGCCTACAAGTTATGGTTGTATACATCTTTTTATTGCTTCTGATAGAAAAGTATTTTTTGGAACACTGAAAGCTTGTACAGTACCACATTCAATACATATGGATTAGAAAACAGTTTGGTTTTTCACACGTTTTAATAATTCTGTGTTGGAAGGTCAAAGTGTTCACTGGCTTAAAACCAGTTTAAAGAAACTGTTTTCTTAGGAAAATTGATTATGTTCACCATGTTTTATTAGTAACTATGTTGAAGAATGAAAGCAGTCTAAACTAATTGCATTCACTTTAGATTACCACTGTTGAAGAATACAGCCAGGTTAAAAAAATTATTTACAGTTAAAGCACCCTAGTGCCTCGGTGGTAAGTCTGTAGGCTTATATCACTAAACATAGGGTTTCAATACCTGAAGTGACAGATCACAGATAGCCCATTGTATAGCTCTGAGCTTAATAACAAACAAAAATTATATTGTTAAATATTTTGATCAGTGTACAACTTATTCTAAGGTTTTGTTTCATAAATTTCTTGAACATTGTACCAGTGGTTTAGTACTGTATATGTTATTTTCACAGTTTTTTTAAACATTTAGTTTAATTACATTTTACTTTTAGGAAAAGGTGAGTTTATAACCATTCTAAAATTATTTGTATCAGCTCTTTCAGCAGTATAATGTTTTTTTTTTCTATTACAACATTCTAATAAAATTCAAAGTAAGGAATAACAACAGTACACTCCAAGAAGTAAGGTTTTTATCAAGTTTTTCAGTACAGAAATATGATGGTGTGAATGATGAAGTTGCCAGTCAACAGAAATAACTCATTTGTTGATTTTTCTGCAGTCATGAAATTTTAACTATTATAGAAACAAGTGCATTAAACCCTTATTACTGCTATTTAAATGACACGTTTCTACCCTACCTTGTTTAATGAGTTTCGATCTGAAGAGAAATCAATGAAATTCTTTTTAAAAATTTCTTAGTTTATAGTTTTTATTTTTGAAATTAGATATAAAAAATTATTTATTATTTTTAATTTAACAACAAATAGAATGAGTTATTCTAACGCATACAAAAGTCCCTGTTGTTTAAAGTTAAATTTTTTGTTTCAGAAATTGTTGTTTCTCAAGTCAAGTTTACATTTTAACATCTCTTGTACCTCTCATATTTTCTGTTTTATATGAAGAACAAGCAAGATGCTGTTGCAAGATTTTTTGTTATTAAATATGTATATGTACACATTAGTTGTAATAATGTGACTCAACTATTGTACTAAAATTATAATAAAATGTCAGTAATTTAACAGTTTTCTGTAGTGATTGTGGTTATGTTGTAAGTAAATACAAGTTGGAGAAATGGTGTCATTTTTAAATTTGTTGTGAGTGTGGTGTAGAGTTTTATACATGTTTCTTGTTTAAAAATGGTGATAATTGATTTGATATGTTATCTTCTGTTGTGTGATCCTTAGTTTTATTTTATCTTAATACACCCATGAATTAACATGTATTATCTTCCTTTGGAAATATAATGCATTGTCAGTTGTAAAGAAATATGAGATTTTAAGCTGGGGGGCCTGATTTTAAACTAACAAATTTCTTACCATTGTGATGTTATGCCATATTTTGTCTATAAATAGAAGATATGAATTTGTTGTGTTACTATTAACTTGTAAAACTTCTTTGTAAAATGAAGTTTATATTATTCTCAACTCAGCAGAAAATCAGATTTTATGGGTTAATTTTTACATAGTTGTGTCTTATTAGTTTCTAATGCTTCAAAAATGAAAATCCTAGTCTTGATGAGAATCAATTGTAATAAATCTTCAAAGACTAGCAACATGTTTAGTATATATATAAGTAAGCGCTAATATTTTTAAACCAAATGTATTTACTATGATTTATAAAAGAATTCTAATCAAAAATATTTATTTATGAGACTTGTGAGACTGCTATAAACCCTTACTTACAATGCTATAAACCGGTTTAGATACCCATGGTGGGCAGAGCACAGATAGTCCATTGTGTAGCTTTGTGCTTAATTTCAAACAAATTTGTGGGACTGTATACTGTAATTGGAATGTTGTCCAAACGTAAAACCAGAATATGATCAATTGTGACCTCTAATATGACATATTATAGTATTTCACTTAAGTAATTCAACTAATATTGTATGGAAAAAAAACTAAGGGGACTTACGAACAATTGTGAACACTAATCTTGAATAATTTGCATTTTTTAAATTTCCTTTTGGAACTATAACGTTGTACATTTGCTGTTATGTTAAACTTGTATTAAAGTTTTTCTTTACTACCCATTCAAGCCGTCTCCAAGCATTATTACATATTAATTTGTTATGCTTTTTTTTTTATCCAGGGTTTGCTCTTCCTCATTGGACTGTGTATTCTCCTCCATCATCAGTTTATTTTAAAACAGTTAAGTAATTTAGGACAACCTGGTCATTTTAGCCTGTGTGTGAATCATGTTCCCAGGCAACAGTATCATTGTAGTCAATTTGTGCTATTTCACCAGCTAATCTAGTATTACTGAAACTTGTGTGTTTTTTCGAGGAAACATTGTGTTACAATAGCTAGGCTATGCTACTATGTAGTATAGTATAACAGTAGATACAGAGGAATCTTTGCATATAATATGGATTAACTTGACCTATAACATGGATGTAATTCCTCTGGAACTCAATACTGGTTCTTTTTGGAATTCCAAATAAAGTACCACTTTTATTTGGAAGCTTATACCGAGTTCTGCATTTTTTTATATTTCTGGGCAATTTAATTTGAATAATCAAAGAAGAGGTACCTGTTTAGTTTAAGAGTTATTATTTAGTGATTTAATATTTAATGATTATTTAGTTTTCATAACAAAAATGTTAAAAGTTAATTATTTTAAAACCGATAGTTATTACAACTTTCGTTACGTAACTCTGTACGAGCCGTGCGTTGTGTCTAAAGTTTAATTGTACTAGGTTTTTTGTAATACTGTTGACGTCATCTTACTCGAAACTTCTAAGTTTTTCTCGTTATGTGAATATTGTTGTTTAGAGGGCTATATATATTTCTAGATTTTTCTCTTACGTGTTATAAATACGTGCAGGTACAGAGTGCAAGGGAGAAGTTAAAGTAAATAGAAATGTAGACTGCGTGATTATCACTTTAGGGGTAATGGGCTATTTCTAAAGTAAGTGAATAACAGTTTGCATTGTAATCAGAGATAGATGAATTAGAATTTCGCGCAAAGCTACACGAGGGCTATCTGCGCCAGTCGTTCCTAAGTTAGCAGTGAAAGTCTAGAGGTTAGGCAGCTAGTCATCACCACCCACCGCCAACTCTTGGGCTACTCTTTTACCAACGAATAGTGGGATTGACCATTACATTATAACGCCCCATGACTGAAAGGGCGAGTATGTTTGGTGGAAATGGGATTCAAACCTATGACCCTCAGATTGCGACCACCTGGCTATACCGGGCCATTGACTGAGGAGAATATATAATTTTTTTTTGTCAAAGAGTGTTTTATAGTAGTTGAACGCGCCTGTGTGTACTTTGACCAAAGGGAGTCAATTATTCAAATCTCTGGATACCACTGTGGTAACCCACGGGGTAACGAAAGTGCGTTTATCATTATTGTGATAAAAGAGGCGAAAAAAAAACAATTGTGTTCTAAAGTAAC
>NW_013670174.1:46417-60122 GCF_000517525.1 Limulus polyphemus
CAACAACAACAACAACAAAAAAAAACAACTTCGATGAGCGATCTACTCAAAGTTTTGAAGCAAGAGTGGGCGAAAATCCCACAATCTAAAATTGACGAGATGATTCTCACGATGCCCCAAAGGATCAACGAACTCCACGAAGCGAAAGGAACATCTACTAGATTTTAATTAAATTATAAATATATCAATTAATGTGAATAAGACTGAAAATTTTCATTTTTTCTAAAAAAGGTGTCTATTTACTTGTGACCACGCTGTGTAGATATTACAATCACGCTATTTAACCATGTTGGCTGATTTTAATAAGTGGATTGAAATAGATGAGCAAATTGGGCTAAAAAATAGCGAACTATGAGAGTTTGTTAAACATCAACAAGACCTAGAGAGAGAGAGAGAAGAGAGAAAGAATGACTAAAAGAAGAAAATGAGAGAAAGGAGAGACTGGAAACAGAGAAAATAAGAGCACAAATTGAGATCGCCAAACTCCCTCAACAGAAAACGAAGGGAACTAAGAAAGACGATATGAGTACTCTCCTGAAAGATTTGCCCAGTGTCAAAACTGGGACGAAGGTGACTGGACAGTCTGTTTCAGCCCACTTTTCACAGGAAAATGCCTACAAGTATATGCAGGCATGACTTCAGAAGATGTCATGGACTATGACAAGTTAAAAGTGGTCTTGCTGAAACACTATGAATAACTGAAGAATGTTTTCCTCGGAAGTTCAAAGAAGTCAAACCTGACACTGGAAGAATTGTATTTCAGTTTGTGGCATGTCTACAACATTATTTCACAGGATGGAGTGACATGGCCAAGTGTGAAAATAGTTTTGAGGGACAGGCAGATCTACTAATAGTGAACAGTTTATGATCACATTATCAACTGATATGTCATTGTTCCTAAAGGAGAGAGCACCAAAAGACATGGAGAAGATGGTCAAGCTGGCAGAATAGTATATGGAAGCCCACGGAGGGAGTATAACTGGTAAGTTCAAGTATAACCAGTTAAAACCGATACCAGGTTGCCTGACCAAAAACAGGATACCACCAAAGGTGACAAAAGGGAGAAGAGATACTATATTTGTTATAAAATAGGGGCACAATTCAAAGGAGTGCAAGTTCATCACCAACAAACAACAGCAGAAATATTAACACAAAGCTTCTAGAGCTACTTACAAAGATGGTGTTGGTAAGAAACAAGAAAAAAGTGACTGTTATCGTAGATATTGCTGCCAGAAGAAACATAATAGAAACAACACGATTTTATTATTAAAAGTCACCTCAAGCACATTCTGAATAAGCTGCAGTTACATATATAAAAAATGTATTCAGACATTAGAAATGTTTTTCTGCTCATAGAGGGAAAATTCACATCATCTGGTAAATTCCATGAGTATCAATGGATGTTCCACAGATTTGAGATTAGTGGGTTGAAAGTGTACAAAGAAAATGTCCACCTGATTATTTCTTGTCTTGACCCTGTGGTAGGTAATCGTGTTTTTGTGCATTTGTTATATAATGTTGCTGTGCTATGAATTAATGCACAGTTAAATAGAAGAGGTCTATGTATTTGTTGTGAGGAGAGGAAATCCTCTATGCATTTTAAATAAAAGTCCAAAGATACGGCTTTTGAGTGGATTGTTTATTTTTATTTCCATTTTTACGACGTTTAGACCACTCGTGGCCATCATCAGGTAACTTTCCTGTCAACATCCAATTAACAAAACACAGGTGTCACCCTATCTATTTTCTAAGCTGGATCAAAATGCTCGTGCAGTATTTCACAAAATAAAAGTTACCTGATGATGGACACACGAGTGGTCGAGACGTCAGAAAAACGTTAAATAAACAATCCATTCAAAAGCTGTATCTTTGGAGTTTTATTTAAAGGTCTATATATTGTTATGACACAAAATATAAGATGCTGAAAAGCCATTGTTCTTTTACTTCTTTGGTATCATCTTAAATCCATAAATTGCGCTATTAGACTGCAGTGTTTGGAATCAGTCATTATCCTTTGTATTCTCTGCTGAATCTGTGAATTTCATAGAGAATATTCATGGAATACTTTATTGTTAATTTAATACCACAACACTGGGATACAGAAATAATCAGCATTACATGTATTGTACTTATGGATAAGCCCTAACTTTGGGTTATAAATGGCAGATATGGACAGAATATATGTAGGATATGCACACGCTCACATTTTTATAAAAACTATTTAACACCTGCCACATGAGCCAACCTGGCAGTTTTATGTGGATAAAAAAAAAATTTTCTGGAAAGGTTTGGGTTGTTTTAATTAGACAAAAAGAAGACTTTGGTACTATTTTCGAGGTCTAGGTTACTGGACCTGACCACAGATCATGAAAGCCAACTTGGAGACGTTAACTTGTAAATGTAAAGTAAAACGATGTAGCAATGAAACGTGCTTGAAATGTTCTAGATGCAGTTGTGGATGTAATAGTTTAAGTATAGAAATTAAGTTAAACCATGGGTCCAGGTTGGATGAGAGAAGAACTTATTCGAAGATAACTCTATCGAGTTTGATTACTGCATTGACAGTGAAACATAAAAAAACGGACACAATAGTATCGTTATCTCCAAAAAGGAGGGAATTTAAATCATATATAATAAATAATTAGTTTCAAAATTGTGTGACACAGTAAAGCCCAAAGATTCAGTGTTAAAGTTGAAGCAGATACATGATGTATTACAAGATGATTTCTGTAGCGATTCTCAAATTAGAAATGACACTTTTCCAATGACGGTAAAAAAAGAAGAATGGTATAATGCCCAATATGGTACTACTATAGTATAATCCATATAGATTTCATCATGCTATTTTTTATTTTATTTTTTTCGTTTTAGAAGTATTGCCGAGCTTTATTCATCGAGATCTGTCGAAATAACCCTAAATCAACGGTTTCCGGATTTTCCCCACTGTTGACCATCCTATGCTCAGTAATAAGAGATACTGGACTGGCTCGTGTGACAGGTGTTAAAATAACTTCCGTAGTTCACCTATTCTATTAACAGGTATTTACATTAGGGATGTTATGTCTCAATAAAATCCTTACAATATGATCAAACTATTGTCAATATTCGATGACTGGGAACCCACTTTGAGACTAATAATGGTTGGAGACGGCTTGAATGGGTAATGAAGAAAAACTTTAATATAAGTTTAACATAAGAACAAATGTACAACGTTTCGACAAGGTTTTGTCATTATCAGGTACAAGTAATTTACGGTGTAAAAAATGAAAAGTATAATTCTTTCTTTATTCATTCAGTATATGTATATAAATGTTGTATTCGATTCATAATTTCACACTACTATGCCCCTCCCTGGAAAAATTTCTGCGGACGCCCATGGTTCCTAATACTTCTATCTATAAGGCATTATGTATGTATATATTATAAATCTATTGCTACTGCAAAGTGGATCACAAAAGGGAGTCTCATTTCTTTCAAAACCTGTATTTAACCGCTGGTTATATCTAACAGAAACCTTTCTATTTTATGTGATTACCTCCTAGTGGGTACTTAACTATGATAACATCACTGTAATACCATGTGACGATATCCCGTAACCCCCGGTCAGCGGGTGTCAACACATCTCTTGTAGGCACCGTGTTGCCGGAGGCCATAATGTGCAGCACTGCGATCGTCCTTCAAAGAATTTACACGGGTGTTTTGAGCTTGGTCAAGACTAACCTCCAAGGGAGTGAGTTAAGTAATAACAACATGTTTTTGTCAACTCATTTGCTGGCTTGAAGTCTGCCGCTAATGTAAGGTGTGGAGGAGAGTCATTACTAACGCCACCATATCAGCATGCACTTTTCTCTTAATCCACGTGATTAGACCACCTTTCGTTTGGTTGTCTACTTTCACTTTAATGTGACGATTGTCGGCCAGTTCTGTAGAAGTATTACTGTTCGTAACAACTGACGAAATAAAAGTGTGTGTTAATTTACGTATATAGTCCCAGGTAGATTTTACTGCCAGACAATTAATAACGGTTTTTATACGTGCCAGGCAGCATGTCTATAATAACGACAAAAAAATGTTTTATCATAAAAAATGCTATTGGATATAGAATATGATAAGATCATTTATGAATTGTTTTCCTTTAGAAACAAGTAGCAAAAGCTCTTAAAGAAGCTGTCATCTTATTAATCTGTATTAATATAACCAATTTAGATGTATGAACTAAACGACACACTAAATCAAGATGCAAGGATACTTATACTAAATCCATTATTTAATGTATAAACATGTGAGTGTGTTTGCTCTATTTTTATGTTGTTAACTGTGCATGCTTTATTTTGTGTGATTTCGAATTCTGAATGTATTATATTTTCTGTTCTTGATTGTTTACTGTGAGTATTTTATTTTGTTTGATTTCAAATTCAGAATGTATTCTATTTTCTGTTCTTGATTGTTAACTGTGAGTATTTTATTTTGTTTGATTTCGAGTTTTGAATGTGTTCTATTTTATGTTGCTGATTCTTAATTATGCGTGTTTTATTTTGTGTGATTTCGAATTCTGAATGTGTTCTATTTTCTGTTCTTGATTGTTAACTGTGAGTATTTTATTTTGTTGATTTCGAGTTCTGAGTGTGTTCCATTTTATGTTGCTAATTGTTAACTATGCGTGCTTTATCTTATTTGATTTCGAGTACTGAATGTGTTCTATTTTATGTTGCTGATTGTTAACTATGCGTGCTTTATCTTGTTTCATTTCGAGTTCTGAATGTGTTCTATTTTATGTTGCTGATTGTTAACAATGCGTGCTTTATTTTGTTTGATTTCGAGTTCTGAATGTCCCTATTATATACAGCTGTGAACATTATCAGTTTTGTTATAGAATGTCTGTTTCGTACTTGTAGTGATATCATTCGCTATATATATGTAGCTTTGAGGGTTGTTTAATGTAAAACTGGTTTTTGTTACATATTTGTAGTTTTGTGCTGAAGTATTTTTTTGAAATTGTGTTCTGTATTTTTTGAAATAGGTATATATGTACTGTAATCTCTATCCTTCTAATGAAATGTTAATATGTTGTGCATTATATGTTATTATAATCGTAATTTTAATAACATTGCAATTCAATGTGTAGTCGAATATAACGACAAATTGAATTTTGTGTATAAAAAGCGGCGAAATTATTATAAAGTAAAACAATTAAAATGACAGAAAAATGTTTAAAATAAACTTAAGTGTAATTATTGCTGTAAATGTAAAAATAAAGAACAGTTTACCAATTTACTGCGAATAATTGGAAAGGATTATAATATAAACTTTTTAAGGACAAAAAATTATTTTTTAATTTTTCTTTTGTTTCAAAATTGAGAAAGGGAAGCTGCTTTACATTTAACCGATGAATTATGTCTTTGATGAAACTGCTAAAAAATTCGGTTGGAAATATGCAAAATTACAATTTATTCACGAGTAGAAATGTTTACTTAAATTGAAGATCACTAAAACACATGTTCTGACTCTGAGCAACTTTTGCTTTTAAGTTGAATTATTTGTGGTTTAAATCCTTATGAATAGATACAACAGCAACAACATTTACAGAATTTTAAAAAAAAACTGAAAATTTTCGTCACGGACAATAACCATAAAACGTCCAAGAGTCACACCGATACGTTATTTTCACTCACACAATTAAGCCGTATATACGTTATCTTTACCAAAAGAATGCACACAATGAGCGAATATATTTGTGTTGCACAACATCTGTATTTTTTGTGTGTACTTTTTTGTCGTGCTATTCAAAACTTCGACCACCTACCTCCACTTAGTTCCAAGTCGTGGAAGTGAGGGTAGATATACATGAAATATAGTTTATAGTCCACTAATCATGTTTTAATTAATCTGTGATTGAGGTTTGTTTGTCACTAAGCGAAAAGCTACACGGTGGGTTATCTGTCCTCAGCCCACCGTGGGTATCGAAACCTGAATTTTAACGCTATAAGCTGGGAAACGTTTCGCTGAGCCAAAATCGATTTCAAGGAGTTGGGTTTTTCTAATAGTTTTGCACGTACTTTATCACAGCAAATTAGTTGTCCATCTTGTAAGTTAGGAAAAAAAATGTCCCCCAGTGGTTCAGCGGTAAGTTGACGGATTTACACGCTAAAAATCCGGTGTTTGATTCCCTTTGTGGACGGAGAGTAGATTGTGTAGCTTTTCGCTACAATAAAAACAAAGTAGTGTGATGAGTACAAAATTATCTGTATATCTAATGATTCAATGTATTTTAACACACTTTACGACATCGCTTAGTTTACAGTAGGCGTTGTTGGTTTAACTTTGAATTATTATGGTTTATTAATTTCGAGTTTAATTACATCATTTATGCATACTATATAATCACTCGTTGTGTCTGCTTTAGTAAAAAGTCGATATTTTATTGAAAAATATTTCTTTCAAGTGGACAAATAACCCTTCATTGCATCGTCATTCAGTTATAACCACTAACTATGATAGCTGGCAGGAAACCTGCAAAAGCAGTTTACAGTCGTGGACGAGAAGAGTAATTATTACTTTTTTTTGAATCATAGCTTGGTCCGTACTTAGAGGCATGTATTACACAGTTGTACAACACTTAAATAGTTGGTATTTGTCTTCGTAATAAGGCTAGTTGTTTGTTTGTAACAGGTATAAAAGAGGTTCTCCCACGATAAGGGATTGACTGCCATTCTCATAAAGCACTCGCAGTTTAAAGTGTGGGGAATAGCATGTGTTATCACATAGATTCGAACCTAGTTCGCAAGCTCCAAAATCGAGAGTTCTACCACAAGGCCAACCTCCGACCCGCATAGTTGGTCATCACTCGATCGTCTTCTTACCTCCAATATTACAACCGTTTATCTTAAAATGTAAGCCAAAAATGCGCAAAGACAAAACATGACGGAAAAAATATTCAAAAACTTATTTAGTCATGAGTGATGTACAACTAGCATTTAAATAGCGCTGAGAAGACGGTCTCTTCCAATATACACCAAAAAGGGTAAGATTCTACTTTAAAACAGCATACACATCCTAGACGGCCTGGTTCAGGTGCTTGAACTTGTAATGTCCTGAACCAAATTTTGTCTCTGCATGTTCTTGGATTACATTTGAATATTTTTTCACTTCATTGTTCTATGGTTGCTGACAGCCTCCGCCCACTTACAACTGCTAACTTATCTTTTTGTAATTGCATATATTTATTATTACTAGTTTTCTACTACATTTATACACATATATATATCTGCGTGTGTAATATATTTTATTAGCCAAATGTGTCTAATCACAATACACTGCTACAGCGATGGTTTATAACCTATAACCATTGTATAATATTTGACCATGAAATTTTTCAAATATCTGTTTTTGTAAACTACTAAAAATAAGAGTAGCTCTACAGAAAATTAGTGAAAACAGAAGTTTTGGCTACACGTATTAACGATTTTTAATGTGCTACTTCTAAACACATTTTTAGTGTGTTTTATATCTACCTGGAGTCATCTGAGTTAAAGTGTTAAGAAAACGCACATACAACGTGATAACCACAGCTTAATTTCTAATGAAATTTATAATGTAATGAAACATAAACAGGCACATCAGAATGAATACTGTATAATAAAATAGTTTCTTAACTTATGTGATGAAAATTAAAAACCATTAACTTTTTTTTCAGACTATACTGGAGCTAATCAACATGCGTAACCAAAAGTTTTCAAACGTACAATCCATTTTATTGATATAAAATTTGCCAATAAGACAGACAAATTTACACAAAGTGAAGATAAAATATACATATTAACAATGCAGTTTTAGAGGCATATTTAAATACTGTTTTACATATACAAATATATTTGACTTGGCTCATAAAACATTTATGTAGTTTGATTATTTTTAATTCATTTCTGTTATTTTCAGGTCTTTTATTAAGTTGAAATATGTGTGTGATGGAAAGCAATGTTCAAACACACTTATTTTAAGCCACTTTCAAACTTTGCCTTTATTTACTTAGTCTGTAATCATAAGAAAGGAACAGTAACCCACAACAGAACGAAATCATTTTTCATAGGCACATAATATTCTTTGCACATTTTGGCCAATTTCAGGAATCATGATACATGGTTCTTTCCAAAATATGATGAAACATAATAATCGTAGAGTAATTATTGATGAAACATGATAAACAATTCTCGTGTAACATTTCCCATCGTCGTGGTGAAATAATAATAATTGTTCAAATGCATTTCTCAACTGAGAATATCACATAATTGGTGGGTTTTCCTTGTATTTGTATAGATATAAATACACATTTCTTTTGTCCTACAACATCTGAGCAATAATGCAAAATGCAACTGCTTATCATGCTTTAGTTCATTCATTACGAAGCTAAGAAATACACAGCCTTCATTTGGTGGCACAGCGTAATAATTCAATTAAGATACTTGACTGTTCTGACAAAATAATTCATCTAACAGAATAAACAACAGTTATATAAGTACAGTCTAGAATAACATAGAGATATTTCGACGTTGAGGATCACTGGATGGTGAATATCCAGAAGGCCTGTAGCCGTATGTTGACATATAGGCTGATGCAGCATAGGAGGCAGGAGTTGAAAGAGTCATCGGGACCTGGCCGTTTGAAATGCCGGTTATTGGAGAGTTAATAGAAGCTAATGATGTTGGGTAAAATCCTGTTCTTCCATAGATAGAACTAACAGCTGTACCTGTGGAATGAATAACCATGTCGTTTTTCAAGGTCGTTGATGGTGACTGTATGCTAGGCTTAGCGGTGGACTCGGAAGGTGTCAAACCCATATGTGTACAGTATGGATTACCCATGGAATAAGAAAAAGGTGAAGTTTTGAGGGCAGCCTCTGTCATCTGATGACTCTCTGAATATCCAGCAGTCGCCTGTTGCAAGACTGTAGAAGTCATGTAAGCCCGTGGATCTACGTGTCCGTGGATGTAGGGCAGGGAGAACGGGTAAGCTTCTTGTTTTTTTACCTGTGGTTTAGGTTTTCTCCGGGGTCGGTACTTGTAGTCGGGATGTTCCCGCATGTGTTGCTCGCGCAGACGCTTGGCTTCATCGATGAAGGGCCGCTTGTCGTCCTCGCATAGTTGTTTCCACTCAGCTCCCAGTCTTTTGCTGATTTCAGAGTTGTGCATCTTAGGGTTATCCAAAGCGATTTTCCGGCGCTGGGCACGAGACCAAACCATGAAAGCATTCATGGGCCGCTTAATGTGATCTTGTTTCCCGCAACCACCAAAGCTTGTACTGTTGCTCAATCCATCAACCATAGTCATCGTGTAAATAAATTAGACTCGTAACATTCGACAAAGTACTCACCTGGTGACAGTCGGACCAAATTTTCACTATATCCCAGCTTCTCAATACAACCAACAGGTAACCAACCACTTAACTCTGATTGGGCAGATAAACGGAAACCCACAGAGAGGCCAATCGTATTTGGGCAAGTAACTCAGTTTAACACGCCCACTCAAGGCTCAATCATTCGCTATCGTAAAGTAGGAAGGCGCGGAGTATAATTGCAATTAAAAGTATTGCAAACAAAAGCCGACTTGTGGATTAAAATTCATTGTTTCTTGTAGAAAGGGACCGAGTGTAGCCGAGTGATCAGCGCGCCGAACTGTGGATTTGCGGGTCCACTGTTCGCGTTCCGTTATCTCAAAAAATTGCACTGCAAACTTTGGTGGTGGGTGCTGTTGACTAGTTGCTTTGCCTCTAGTCTATCAGTTCAAAATTAAGAACGGATAACGCATATAGTCCTTGAGTAGCTTTGCGCGAATATCCGTAAAAACAGAAACATCTTACATAAAATTTAAATTTTAAGAATATTTTCTAACTTTCAAACAATCTGTATTGCTTTGAAAATGAGGATTTAAAATAAGAAACCAAATAAATTGAACTGCTTTGATTTCTTTTAATAATTATGATTTTGAAGATAGACAATTATATTTAAGAAAATTCACACTTTAATAAATCTTAGAAAAATTAAAACATTCCAATAATGAAACCTGATAAAGATTATAGCATAGTTATACTAAATAAGTCAAATCATCATGAGGTATAAACACCAGTAATCTTATAAAACTGAACACAACCGGGTTAAAATCTTAATATAAGGCCAAGTTATTTGAGGTAATTTTTTTTAACCAATCGCCAATCGTAACACACATAAGTTGTTGTTTGAAGTTAAGCACGAAGCTACACAATGGGCTATCTGTGCTATGCCCACCACGGGTATCGAAATCCGGTTACTAGCGTTGTAAGTCCGTAGACATACCGCTGTGCCACTGGGGGGCAACACACATAAGAAAACAGTTTGGAGTTTTTGCACGAAATTCAGTGAAAGCTTAATAGCTTATTGTGCTAATTTTGATTCAGAGTCTCTCAGCATTGAGTTTTTTTATAAAGGTCTTGTGCTTGTGCGCCCCCCTCAAAAAAGAAAAGAAAAAAGAAAGAGAACGATGTTTACTTGCCTGAACATGTGTTTTTGACATTCATAAACGTTAAACAATAAATCACGTTTCCAAATGCACGCCAGGCTGATGAACTGGCTACTGAATCACAACTAGTCTTTTTTTTTTAAGATGCCCGCCGGTGACTAAGCGGTAAGTCTGAGGGCTTATAACGCTAAAAATCGGTTTTCGATACCCACGGTTGGCAGAGTACGGATAACCTGTTTCGTATCTTTGCGCTTAACAACAGACAAACAAACAAATCTTTTATAATACTTGATAACGAGGAACCGCAGGATGACAAAATCTTGTCGAAACGTCGTACATTTATAATAAAGTTTTTTTCATTACCCAATGAAGCCGTCTCAAAACTTTTGCTTTTATGATACGGTGTTTCTTGATTTTTATGAAATCGAATGGTAAAATTATAACCCTGTGTCTTTATTAGTGCGGTTATCATGATGATAATTTTTGTCTTCTCCTGATCATGAATGACTGTTTCTGAATTACTTCAACAGTAAACACAACAGCATTAATTTTACTACAAAACACCAATAAAATAATTTTTTTTATCTCTCGGTGTTTTAATCACAATAATAATGGAATATTATTACTATTAATAGTGTTATATATATTACTATTTTGATAGCCCCCCAGTGGCACAGCGGTATGTCTGCGGACTTACAGCGCTAAAAACCGGGTTGCGATACCCTTGGTAGGAAGAGTGTAAGATAGCCCATTGTGTAGCTTTGTGTCTAACTACAAACAAAACTATTTGAACAAGACGCGGGTTGACCCTATGGTAGAGCTCTGAATTTGGGTCGGATCCCTTATGATATTACAAAATATTCCCCGCACTTTAAACTGTGGGAGCGTTATAAGAGGGGAAGCCAATTCCTTAGGGTGAACCGTAGGGGTCTGCTGACCGGTTGTGTTCACTCTCTTTGGACATTAAAACAAAATTAGAGACGGCAGCAGATAATCTTTGTAGTTTTGCCGTAAATATGAAATACTTATTGAACAAGCAGTAAATACCTAAATTTTATTTTTAATGGTAAAAACTACTTATGTGTAGAAAATCAACTGTGTAAAAGTTATTCCTAGAATACATTCACATCAGATGCAAAAGCTGAAAGCACTTTTTTTCTTTTTAGTTTTAAAGACATAATACTGACACTGAATATATCAAATGTTGTTTATCAGTTTACTTGCTCTGGTTTTTACAAAGTTTTGTAAACTCCTCTACAAGATGTATTCGAACATACAACAGTGAAAACAAGACAAATATTTTGAAATATTCCTTAGATGAGGGACTGGTGGTTAGAGGCTCGAATCCCCGTCACCGAACATGCTCGCACTTTCAGCCATTATAATGTGACGGTCAATCACACTATTCGTTAGTAAAAGAGTAGCCCAGGAGTTGGCGGTCTATCACTGCTAAATTAGAGACAGCTAGCGCAGATAACCCTCACGTAGGTTTGGGCGAAATTCAAATTAAATCAAATCTTAGATGGGTGTGATGTAGTTGTCCATTCAAATTACTTTAGGATGATAAGTAACTCCAGTAGTAAACACAAGTATCTGTGAGAAAGAGAGCTTTCTTATTAATTTATTGAGGCCACAACTCAATCAAACCACTTAACTGTGATTGAAGTTATTATTAACATGGAATAAAGTAATTGTTTAACAAACTTAAAGAGTTTTCATTCATTCATTCAGAAAGAAGCTCAAGCTTCACAAATCTTGATCATACTGAACTACACAATTGTTAAACAAACCTAAAGAGTTCCAGTTATTATTAACAGGGAATAAAGTAGGTGTTAAACAAATCTAAAGAGCCCCAGTTATTATTAACAGGGAATAAAGTAGGTGTTAAACAAACGCCAAAAAGGCCCAGACATATAAAACGATACGACTGTTAAAACTTACATAGATATGTAAGCCATACAATGTTACACGATAATTAAACAAACCTAGGGGGTCTCAGTCTTACACAACTACTTGGCTGTTGAATAAAGTCATACAGATTTACAAATTACTAAATAAATGTAAAGATCTCAGGCAAACAGAGCTACGCTAATCGGGATCATTTCACAGAAGACTGACCTCACGTCCCCCCCCCCTCCCAAATTCAACTGTGGTCTCTACGCTATGGTGTGATTTGGGTGCATGGGTTAATCCTGCCTGTCCGGAAATGTCTCACAGAAAATGCCATTTGTGGCCCCCTTCTGAACTGGGGGGATCCCTGTTTTCCATCCCCCAAATGACGCTAATACTAAGTAAGTCTAGAGGTCACATTCTTGCACAAACATGACAGGAAAGCACAGGAAGCTCGATCAAACAGGATTTCAGATTGATAACTAAATCTAGAGACCTCAGTCATTCAGAACAAAGACTGCTTAGTAGTTGTAAAGTTATCAGTAAAAACATCAATGCACTATTATCAAACAAATCTAGAGACCCCAGACATCCAGAACAAAGACTGCTTAGTAGTTGTAAAGTTATTAGTAAATATCAATGCACTATTATTAAACAAATCTAGAGATCACAGCTAAGTTAATATAGCTAAACTACCCAGAATAAAAATAAATAAAAAGTCAAAAAATAATTCAGTTCAAAAGGTTTTATACTATAACCATGCATTATCTACTGATGAACATTATCATGAGTCACGATAGTGGTTCATTATAGGGATCGCAAGGTATGGCACGAAACCATAGTAGAACGTTCGGACAAAAAAACGTCTTAAAAGATTCAGTTCAAACAACACTTTAAAATTTTCACTATTGCCTGCTAAGGTTTTACACGTATAAAAAATGTACAAAAAAAGCACGTATGTTAGACTCACAAAGACGAGAAAATCCTCTCAAACGGCATGTTTGTAATTCTTCTTCTTCTTAATAATATTATCTTGTCAGCCTACAACAAAAACGGCTTGGTATATTGCACCCACACCTTTTGTAGAATACTAAATAAGGTACTGTGAAGGTCTTAGGGGTAGTGAAAAATCAATTTGTTTCTTCTATATTTTACATAAGCTAAAAAACATCATAATTATAGTGTAAACAATGTTATCCTCACCCCTTACAGTTAACTTTCTTACAAATATCTGGTGTTTCTTTAAAAAGCTTAAGTACAGGGTGAATCAGGGATTACTAGCCAATAATAGATGAACATTACATGACTGTAACATGTAGATACTCAAT
>NW_013670174.1:60940-79252 GCF_000517525.1 Limulus polyphemus
GTTATGAAACAGAGGTAACCTAACTGTCAGTAACAGTAGTAGGAAGAATATATATCGCCTAGGTTGATTTTTTTGTTTTTAGTTTTCATTTATCAATTTCATGCACAGAAAATAATTATAGATTCCGAAGACATATTTTCAACCCGAAAAATTTATGTTACCCGTGTTTTTATTTCAGTGGGATACGCATGTTAAGGCTGATCTTTGTAGCGATGTATGTTGTATATATGCATCGGATTGCATATAGAGTTTCTTTTTTTTATGGTAAACACAACGATTAAAACATTAATTTCTTACGCATCAGTGAACGTGCATTATTGTACTGTAGAAGTTTCATTGAGGAGCTACACAAACCACAACCTGGCTCTGAAGTAGAGTGGAAAGGCTCGCTTCCTCACTTTTCATTCAAGCAGTTTTTGAACACAGGATACACGTTAGGCCTGAAAATGTGAGAATAGTTTAAAAAATAATGGAATGAATCATAGCATTTTATGTTGTTGTCGTGCTAGCTATAGGAAACACGTGTATCTGTTTGTTGAGAGAGAACTGGATCTACTTTGTTAAATCAAGTTTTGGGAGTAGCCTTTAAATGTGTACATGTTATTATGATATTTTTCTAGAAAACAAATATTTCAATATAATGCCAACTAAAATCTATAACACATATGCAAAAGATATTCCTGTCAATAGATGTAATTGAACAGTTGAGAAACATGTAGTATTTGGGGAATATGAATGATTGTATAGTTTTTAAATCGTAGTGCTTCGATCCGTTACTGTAAAAACGCTATCCGCACTTTGGAACCGTGGGGGAGCTATAACAGTGACGATGAAATCACACTATTCAGTCATATAATACTAGCTCAGGAGTTGGTGGTGAGTATTGTTGACTAGCCGCCTCCCCTCTCATATATCAGTTCAAAATTAAAGATAATTATTTGTATGGTTCCCCCGAAAATTCGGAAACAAAAAAACAACATGTATTTAATAATAATAAAACATAGGCCTTTTTCTATGAGATTCAGATTAGATTTTTAAAAGTAAAATATATCGGATTACTATTTGATTATTCTTTCAATTAAACTTTTACCCAAATTCGTCTAAAAAGTCATTGATAAATAAAAAGATACTTTGAATGATGACGAAGAATAGGTTAAAACAAATATGTCACTTATTTCGTTTTTTGTTGCTTCTTTCTGCATGGTGTTAAGTTGTATATTTTTTGTTATTTGAAACATGAAATATCATCAAAAAGTTTATTATATTCAGATTATGTCTAAGGAGTGAAATATGATTGAAGAACAACTGACGTAGGTAGCGTTTGTTACACACCAAATATTCTTAATTTAAGGTGACGCTCCCCAGTGGCTCAGCAGTAAATCTGGGAGTTCACACCACTAAAAACCGGGTTTCGATACACGTGGTGGGCACAGCACCGATAGCCTATGGTGTACACTTATACTTAATAACAGTCAAACAATTTATGACGGTAAAACTAAAATAGTCGGGAAATATGTTAAGTGGTTTTGGTATTAAAAAATGTTTTGATTTAGCTTCTTCCAATATCTTTCGAGTCATTAAACAAATTGATCAGTAAACTACAAATTGTTTTGACCTTTTCAATGTATTTTAAATACTACATTCAGTTTAAATGAACGTTTGAATTTCATCAATCAAAGAATAACCTAATTTATCAAATAATCTAAAATATCAAATACAAACTTCACAACAAAAGATATTTCAAGATAATTTTGTTTGTTTCAGAATTTCCGTGAAGGTATATAAAAGACAATTTTCGTTTAGCCGTCTATAATTTTGGGCTGATGGGCTAGAGAAAAGGCAGCTAGTCAACAGAACCCACCGCCCAATCTTAAGCTACTCTTTATAGCATTCCCACGGCCTCAAGGTGTGGAGCGCGATTTTTGCGGCAATCGGTCGCGAACCATAAATCCCCGGATTCACAGTCCGAGCATTCTAACTACGAAGCCAAGCGAGTTTCTAAAAGATAGTAGCAAGATGAAGTCAACCTCCATTTGTCAAACTGATGGGTTCATCAGATATCATCATCTTCAAAGATAAGGTTTGTTTCAAAACATTTAATGCTGTTATATAATTATAATTTGATTATTGCTGCAATCATGTGTTGTATATTTATTTACGTAACTAGAGAATGAATATGTATATATAAATCTTTTTCATATGAAATAAACACCTGTTTTAAATATACGGAAGAAAGAAAGAATAGTTTTAGAGTTTTTTTACAAGTACATGCAAAGTTGGCTTCTGATTTAATAATAAATGTTACTTCTCAGTGTAACAGTATAGTTGTTATTCAGTTTCACAGACAATCGGTATAATTATGTGAAAATTATAAATGCAAAGATTTATGTAAATTTGTAAGCCAATGAAAACAAAATTCTTTAATAACTTAACATTTTCAGTAATGTAATTTGTCATAATTTACTTGTGATTTACAACTGTAGCTTACGGTGTCTATTGGCAGTTTTACATTTCTTCATATTTACATTCAGATGAATATACTACATAATTACTACGATTTTATATCGCTTGTATAGATGTCTATAGAGATTAATCTTTCTTTTGACATCTCTCCCCAGGCGGGGTTTAAGAATGTTCTGTACTTTTATTGTATATTTTATAGCTACATATGTGAACTATATATGTATATATATACATGCACATAATTCTAAGAACTTATTAGTAAAAGCAATGAATAATGTGTTATATCAACCATACCACCTCTACCACATCTAATGCCTACGAGGCCTTTCGCCCAATACCAGGGCTCATCAAGCCGGCTGGGAAACAACAGACATAGTAGTGGTTTAAGCGCTATTTATATAATCAATTTTCATGAACAGCGACTGTTACGGTGTGAACTGCTAATTGGTTCTGTACGAAATGTATTATACTATATAAAATAAAATCGGGAAAACCATTAATATATACAATAAGATTGTATTATTTGGTGCAGCATTGGATGTGAGATGGTCAAGATTTATTTGTTTTTTGAAATATTATAGTATATTTAAGTATATTTCATAAATTGGCTGTCTGTAACAATCTATTTCTGGCAGTTTAAACTAGTACCTTGAGATATTAACACAGTCCACTCCAAGTCGGGAAAACCATTAATATATACAATAGCATTGTATTATTTGGTGCAGCATTGTATGTGTGATGGTCAGGATTTATTTTATTTTTTTTGAAATATTCAAGATTCAAGTATATTTCATAAATTGGCTGTCTGTAACAATCTATTTCTGGCAGTTTTAAACTAGTACCTTGAGATATTAACACAGTCCACTCCTGTCAGTTTTAAACTTGTACCTTGAGATATTAGCACAGTCCAGTCCTGGCAGTTTTAAACTAGCACCTTGAGATATTAGCACAGTTCACTTCTGGCAGTTTCCAACTAGTAACTTGAGATATTAGCACAGTCCACTCCTAGCAGTTTTACGCTAGCACCTTGAAATATTAGCACAGTTCACTTCTGGCAGTTTCCAACTAGTAACTTGAGATATTAGCACAGTCCACTCCTAGCAGTTTTACGCTAGCGCCTTGAGATATTAGCACAGTTCACTTCTGGCAGTTTTCAACTAGTAATTTGAGATATTAGCACTTTCATACTTAATGTCACTTTCACACGTTCTCAGCTAATATTCTCAATGTATTTTTTGGCCATAGCAATGTGAAAGTTGACTTTTTTAGACTTTTGGTCAAACTTCCATGGGGATACAAAGTGGCCATTTTATTACATTAGGTGTGATTGGCGGAAACTATGGAAGCTTATCTTTATGATCTATATTATCTGTATGCGTTTTTCTTTGTTTTCAGCCAGCCTTTGTTCTAACTTTGGATCAGTGTAGTCAGTTTTATTTTCTGTCCACAATACATTGCATTGTTTCAGCCCTCGTTTACAGCGTAGTTAGTTTGTGTCAGTTATCTTCAATTTACAACGTTTTTTAGCAGTAGAGAGAAAGAGTATAATGTGTCCAATCTAAGGCGTCATCGTTTCAGCTAATCTTTTTATTATCATCAATCGAGCTTGCTTTTATGTAACTATTTCTGTGTGTACTAGCTATTTGCATTATTGATAATAAATATATTGTAGTATTTCGTGAATGTGCGTATTGTGTCTGTTTTTGCCCATCAT
Source organism: Limulus polyphemus (assembly GCF_000517525.1). Lineage (NCBI taxonomy): Eukaryota > Metazoa > Arthropoda > Merostomata > Xiphosura > Limulidae > Limulus > Limulus polyphemus. The sequence continues at coordinate 65,118 of NW_013670174.1, forward strand.
GATTAATTTTTCTTTGATCATCAGTTACTGGCTGATTAGACAAACCCTACGAACTTGTCGTAGTTCGGTGATAGCTAACTTGTACGATCATTATTAACAGCGAATACGACAAAATGTAAGATATCGTACACAACAGTAATCGATATGGGCTAGACTCACAAAGCCCAAAGTACAAAAGAGAATATCCATCATGTGCCTTTTCTTGTCTGTTGCGCTTCTGATAGGCCTGGTAGTTAAGACGCTCAATTCGTAATCTGTAGTTCACACCTTCAAATCCCAACATCGAGCATTACTAGCCATTTCAGTGTTGGGGGTATTATAATGTGATGGTCAGTCCCACTTTTCGTTAGTAAAGAGTAGCTCAATTTGTTTGTAGTTAAGCACAAAGCTACACAATGGTGTTTAGCGTTATAAGTCCGCAGACATACCACTGTACCAATGGGAGGGTGGGGCGAGTAGTTCAAGAGTTGGCGGGGGGTGATATTGACTGCCTTCCTTCACTACTAATACCCCTAAATTAAGGACGGCAGATAGCGCTCGAGTAGTTTTGAGCGAAATTCAGCAACACATAGAAACAAACGCTTCTGAGAATATTTATAATTGTATACGACTCCTTGTACAATCAATGGTAAACAATAATAGACGTGGGAAAAGTGTTTCACTTAACTTTGTTGTTTTGTGGTAGGTTATACATTCGTTTGTTTCAATATTCGAGAAACTGTCTTTTCTAAATTGTAAGAAAGAAAAACAAAAACAATTATTATGAAAGAAATTAGCTGTGGTTCCTGCATTCTGTGAGAATTTGTGCTTTATGATGTTGTCCGTTAAACATCAGGAAGAGTCGTAAACGTATTTTGTAAGTTATGAGAAAAAAAATCCATTTTATAGTTCACCAATTCACAACGAGAAATCACTACATATTCTAACGATTAGATTCAGGAGTATAACTCTATACGCATGATCCATTTTTAGAGCTTATTGAAGTGAAAAAAATGTGCATTTAACAAGTCCTGAGGTCGAGGGAAACAAAAGTTTCTGGTTTTGACGGTCAATATTCCGCTCGAAAACATCGCAAAGGCTCTAATGGGATTGTAATCTTTGTTGTGTCAACAAGCCGTAAAGGAGCTGTTCAAACTGTGGAATGGTTCTTAAAGTAAGTCCTATTTTTGCTTTCTTTCCTACGCTATTGCATGCACCTTGTTACCAAACCCCCTCTACTTTTCTATGCTTTTCATAATTCTATAGAACCCAGGATGCTTTTGTTCAATTCATATGGTATTAGAGAAAATCTAGACTATATGAGAAGAATAAAGAAACGAAGTTCGTGGTTGTTTTTTAATGTTTTTATTAGATTGTGTTTGTGGAAAACGGCTCAGGATAAAATAAGAATAGGATACAACACAACAGCAGTAAGCTGATCATACTAAACTTTGGGTGGATTTCAAAAAACTTCTCTCAAAACGTTAGTTGAAGTCTTTTCCGACGTTCACGAAGAACGTGAGACTGCATGGCTTCACGCAGTAGTGCAGGCTTTACTCCTTTCGCCCCCACCTTTCTTTCATTTTTCGACAGACCTCTGCTTTTTTCTCTTAAGAAGTTTTCTGAATAGGCACTCACCTGAATTGAATGGAGTAGATCCCACACCTGTGTGTTGGAGTGGCTAAACTCGAAATAAAGTCTACTTCTCGGTTGGAAAACTGCATGAAGTAGGACCAGCAGCTAACATGTGCGAATCATGCACTTCAATGGACGCTTTGTGAAAGTTAGGCCCAGTTCGCTACGACAAACAGAGAACTCCGTTTCACGAATGTTTGTTTTGTTTGTTTGTTTTTGAATTTCGCGCAAAGCTACACGAGGGCTATCTGCGCTAGCCGTCCCTAATTTAGCAGTGTAAGACTAGAGGGAAGGCAGCTAGTCATCACCACCCACCGCCAATTCTTGGGCTACTCTTTTACCATCGAATAGTGGGATTGACCGTCACATTATAGCGCCCCCACGGCTGAAAGGGCGAGCATGTTTGGTGTGACGGGGATTCGAACCCGCGACCCTCAGATTGCGAGTCGAGCGCCTTTCACGAATGATGCACAATGTGTCATGTGATTGATTTAAACTGAGGATGCTGGGAAACGAAGGGAAATATCAAGCATTATAGTTATTTAAGAATAGGAAATGAACCTTTACAGTGACTTTTATTATCTGCCAAACAGTAGGTTGCTGTGTCACCATCTGAGTTCAAAGAAGATATCCATTCAGAATCTGGAATAATAAAAAAAGCGTTTAATTGGAACTGTTCCTGCTTATTGAAAGGCCCACACCAAGCTATTGTCCAGTAATGTACCCAGAACTATCTTAGCATGCAGATTACCGCGTAAGAACAATTATGTCAGTCTATAATAATTGAGAAAGGTTTTGAAGTTAGAGGAGGTAAATATATATCAGAAATACATTTTCTGTGTAGGAAACTTTTAACATTAGACTACGGAGAAAAGTTACTTTAAAGGAAGTCTTCAGAAAGTACACAATTTTCGTTTCCACTAGCTTCTTCTTCTTTTTACTGCAGTATCAACACGACATGTGAATCCCCACATTTTGTTGACTGTGTTTATTTACATTAAGAAAGTTAATTCTAAATTTAAAGATTATAGACCATTGGTACTTACCTCATGGCTGAAAAAAATCAGAAAGTATTTCAGGTAACGTGCACTCAGATCTGAGCGTCTTCTAATAATCTATCATAGACTATATCGCATTGTGGTTGATAAAGAGTATATTTATCTCCCAATTTAGGGAATGTATTTAGACAGTTCTTTTTTATATTTCATGACAGTTTAGTATTTAGAAAATGGTTCAAAATCCCGGTTTTATCAACCGATAAATATTATGGAGAATGTTCCATATTCATCAGTCTACTGCTCACCTCAATTTACGAAACTTTCTTTCAAACGCACCAGACTTCTAGCCCTGCCTACCTTTTTGTGGTTATATTTTTATATTTTATATTCACATTGTTTGTACCTTTATAAAGTGTGATATGACTATGTTCGGATAGTTATATGGTTGTTTTCTCGAAAATAAAAGTTCAAGATTTTTTTTAGGCGGGGCACAAAAACTGAAAACATTGTTGTCACTTAGAGTACAAACAATAGCTGCACAAATGGGTTTATTGCCAGTGTTGTTTTCTTCTTTTAACCGCGCAATAAATGAAACATGTAGGCTGATTGGCTGACTTACAGGTTGGCAAATTCATCGAAGCACAGTGAAAACAACACGCGCGAGTAGTTGCAGGTGTGCACAGTGTGGGATATTTCACGTGTAGCGATTGTAAAGGCACGTGGGGCTACCAGTCAATCGTACTAACAGTTTTACCTACATAGCCATAAAGCTAACAAGTGGGGAAGTTCTTGTCGGTAAGAAGGGGGTAGGAGTAGGACTAGTTTTGGATCGCCGCCACACCTTCTTTTCTTTTAAGGCTAATTTGGTTAACAGAAACCATACCGAGGAAAAGAGCGAGGGAGACGCAGGCATGTATTCACTTCGTGCACAATAGTTCGATATTATAGCGTGTTCCTGATTGGTTGTTTTTAGACCTCCTACAAAGATTTTGTCAAACATGTCTTTAGGTTTAAGACTTTATACAACGATTCAGGGCACTCAGTACTGTTGATAATAGCACAAAATGAAGTGATGTGTCGGTAGACATCATATAAAGTTTCCAGCACATTGCTTAAAATCTACTTTCACGAACAGTTTTCCAATTTTAAATATTGTGAAATAACAACGGTATTGCTCGATATAAACAAATCTTTATTTATTTAAGTCTATTAAGATGTATATATAATAGGATAAGAACTAAATGAGTTTTATATTTTTCAAACTAACTCTCTTGAAGCAACTTGAAATGTAAACTGTCATGAAAACATATCGTCAAATATATAAAGGATAATTACTGAATTTCAATCAGTTTACTCACAGTAATAGTTTCACTATCATTGAAATACCTTGATAGGAGAGAACTCTTTTTGTGAAAGAAATTTTGAAAACCATCTTGTATATGTATTAGCCGCTCAACCATATAAGTATTTGAATTAGGAGCTTCGTATGATCATACGCAACGATAATATGCCGAAAAATATATGAATATCGTACACAAGTTATAGTGTTACAAGGGGTTGGGTGTAACCTTGTGGTTAGCGTGCCAGAAATGTGAATCTTAGGCACGCTGTAAGTGTGACCATGAAATCCCACTATTCGGTCAGATAAAAGTAGAGTAAGAGTTGACGGTGGGTACTGTTGACTAGCTCACTTCTTTCTAATCTATCATTTCAAAATTAAGGCCAGCTATACACAGGTAGCTCTTGAGTAGCTTTGCGCGAAAATTCTAAAACAAATAGTATAAATATCTTCTTTCTCTGTTAGTCATACAGACATCACGAAAATGGCAATAGGGCTGATAACTTAAAACAAAGAAAGTATACTTTGTTCAGTGAAAAGTAGCAGAGAAATAAACAAATCTCTTGATAGCATACATAATTCTACCATCTATTCCTCTGTATTACTTATTATTTTCCCCTTATGCTGTGTATTTTGTTCTCATAGGAACAACAAGTAAAATAGTACCGTACAAAGTTTTCAAAGGACTGAAACATATATTTTTTTACGTTACTGGTAATAGTTATTAATTTACAAATAGATGTTACTGGTTTTAGCCCTCAGCTACTTCCAAACAACGACGTTATTATTGTAGTATTCGCCTTTACCCCCTAGAGCCCGGCATGGCGAGGTGGTTAAGGCAATCGACTCGCAATCGTGGGGACGTTATAATGCGCGGTCAATCCCACTATTCGTTGGTAAAAGAGTAGCCCAAGAGTTGGCTGCCTTCCCTCTAGTCTTACACTGCTAAATCAGGGACGGCTAGCGCAGATAGCCGTCGTGGCTTTGCGTGAAATTCAAAAACAAACAAACATTACCCCTAGAACAGCCAATGGGGTAATTGTGCACTAAGTTGTTTATAGATCCCCGTAACTTTCTTGGTTATAAGGTCCCTAATAACATATATGTCACACGATGTAAACAGAATTTATGCTATCAGTATTCCAATTAATCCCACTAATTATTGCTAAGGTTCCATGTGTGTTTTTATTTTAAAAAACGGGAGATTTAAACCATTTTTTACACTAGGTGTTAATACAGGCATAAACATAAAATTACTTAAAATGATGCAATATGTGAACCCTATCGATAGTAGACGGCATAAAATACAAGTTGGTAATTTGAAAGTTATAGATGTCATGTCATATTTGCTAATAACTGGAGATTCAAATATTTCAAACAGTGTACTGTTAAAAAGAAAGGTGAATATTGTTTTTTTATTTTTCTCTTGACTGTGTACCGAATACTTCATCTAGTCTCTACCCTGTAGACAGCGCTCTGTCTGAATATAGTACTTTGCTATATAACAAATCGAAATACCAAGACACTTCAACAATGGTCAAAACACGAACACCTGACTCTCTGAACTGGAGCTGCAACTATTTAGCAGTGTATTAAGACTTGTAAGAGAAAGACATAGAGGCAACTTTCTTGAGTCCAACATCCGACAAAACTTATTTAAAAAAGGATGACTCTGTATTGCAACTCAAGAAAGCCAATTTCAAAGTTGGTGGAAACCAGAGACATACAACATTCTTCAAGTGATGGTTTAAAGCAATCGAAAGCGTATGTTTTTATAGAAGATTCAAGAAACGTGAAGATTATAGAACTGAAAACTATAGGAGGGTAGATTTGATAACCTAGACCTAGATTGTTTGTTTGTAATTAAGCACAAAGCTACACAATGGGCTATCTGTGCTCTGCCCACCATGAGTATCGAAACCCGGATTCTAGCGTTGTAAGTCCGCAGACATACCGCTGTGCTACTGGGGGGGCTAGACCTAGAATATGGTGTTATCTTGTTGTGATCGTTCATAAAAGTTTATTTGTAAGACGTTTACTAAAAATTTTAGCGTGTAAAACAGACTAAAACTATGAATGCTATTCGAAAGTACCTTATAATTACAATACTGATTATTCTGTATCTTTTTGGATTTTATTATTTTTGTTTAAGTTGGGTTTTTTGCCAGATCCTACTCTTTAAACAAAACATTGTACATTTCTAAAAATCATATATCAGAGGTGTATGTTTCCATTTTAATGTATGTTTTGGGCGTATAACTGTAAATTTACACCGCTCTCATTTTTTACTGACAAAATTTGTATATTATCGTTATTTCCTGTAATAAACTCCGTATTTTTAATTTAAAATAACGAGGGAAATCGAAATTTACAAAATTTAACTTAAAAAAAGCTCATAAGACGATTGAGAATAAGACATTCTTCCCGTAGAAACTACCTACACTTAGTAATTGATCATTTCTGTTTGGACTAGAGTATGAACAATTATTATTAATAAGACATGCTTCCCATAGAAACTACCTACACTTAGCAATTGATCATTCGTGTTTGAGCTAGAGTATGAACAATTATTATTAATAAGGCATGCTTCCCATAGAAACTACCTACACTTAGCAATTGATCATTCGTGTTTGAGCTAGAGTATGAACAATTATTATTAATAAGGCATGCTTCCCATAGAAACTACCTACACTTAGCAATTGATCATTTATGCCTGGACTAGAGTATGAACAATTATTATTAATAAGACATGCTTCCCATAGAAACTACCTACACTTAGCAATTGATCATTTATGCTTGGACTAGAGTATGAACAATTATTATTAATAAGGCATGCTTTCCATAGAAACTACCTACACTTAGCAATTGGTCATTTCTGTTTGAACTAGAGTAAGAAGAATTATTATTATGGTTATCTTAATTTCACAAAACTTCTATTGAAATTGAAGCTCGATCTAACGGTTAACACCAAAAAGTTCATCTATATATATAGTTATAACTTATAATGAAAATATTGACAACATTTTAGTTCGGTATATTTCGTGTTTTCTACCTCGATGGTAATTTAAGCGACACATGGGCTGAAGGTCCAGGTCAGAAACCCTAAAATTTAAGTCTAATCATTCCTAATTTTGAACTACTGACAAGAGGGAGGCAACCAAACAGCACTATTAACCGAATAACAGGATTGATTGTCACACTTATAAAATCTCTGTAGCAAAGTGGGAGCGTATTCAGTGACACATATCATGGGTTGAACTATGGGATTTTCGATCTAGTTTTTAAAAGAAGATGCAGTATTACTAGTAAATCTGTATCATATTTAAATAGAAATTAAAAGAAACACACGAATTCTGTCGCCTGTAACTTTACAGGTTTTATTTTGTGACACTTCGCCTTAAAAGCTTATCAAGCAATTAGTAGCCAAATTGCCTGATGCAAGGGAAACGCCGAAACTTCACCAATAAAACTTATTCATAGAGAAAAGATGAGAGCATGTATTTACTCGTTAGTTTTCACTTATGTCTTTTAATAAGCATGTTATAATCTGCTCCTAGAGACCTAGACGAAAACTAGTATCTTTCAATGTGTTTATATTAATGAAACCGATAATGACTAGTGGTACTCGTGATATTAACGCTTTATTCAAGGAAAACTATGCTTCTTTTAAGTGTTTTTAACATCTACCATAGTGACATCCTTTCTCCACGAGCAAAGGCCAAAAACTGATATAGAGTTGAGGATGTGGGGGTGATCTAGGCAAAATCCGCTCAAGTTTCTGCCTTTTGGGCAATTTTAAAATTTATCTGACGCATTTCTGTGTCATATACTTAGTAATCTTAGAAAGAAGCAGGAGCATTAGCCTAGTTTACATCTGTTTAATATTAATCTGCCTCAAATCAGTGTTTAAGCTACTGTTCAAGCATTAGACAAACTATTCGTTAAAACAAAATTAAAATGCTTAAAATTATCTCTTTACTTCAAACAAACAATTCACTTCACTGAGTAAATTCAAAATTAAAGTTAAAATACAAAACCACTCACACAAGATTTTCCTATTGGAAGGACATTCAATAGCCATAAGTAACACAGAAATACTCTCTTTTGTGTAATATATAACATATAGGGGCAAACCTGGCTTTAAATAACAAAACAAAATAAAAAAGCTAAGTTTGCACATGAAACACACCTGACATTTAAGATCTGTGTCCATTAAGAGTTTAGCTCTAGAGCATGGCTTTCCCTGACCTTTATCCGAGTTGCTGACAGAAAAGAGAATTTGCTATTTCTGTGTGCCACATGCTATCTTCCCCACAAGAAATGCAAGAAATTTGATTAATTGCCAATTAGTGAACCTGCTTCTTGCATACTTTCAAAACAGGGAAAGCTAGTGTTACTTTAGTGAATCTATGTGTCCACACTGACAATTTTGAAAAACACAATAACTGTGAAAAAATAGCATCTTAACTAAAAAGGTAGTAGACACAGCACCTTCGTGTACTACATCTCCTCCCTCGTTTACCTTCAGACTGACCTTGCATTCCTAAATATAGATCTAACAAGAAAAATTAAACTTTAACTTAGTGTTACTCAAGTAATGATAAACATACCTCATTCCAGTAAAGTTACTTTCCTACAGCACTAATAAACAGAATGACAAAAACAACTTTCAAGACATTGATTCGGCTTACAACTCAACTACTTTCTTTGGGAGGGGGTAGTCTAATCAACTACACCTGATTACATAACTACAAAACAAAGTGAAAACCTTAAAATAAAGCATAAAATGTCTTTCACCATCATTTGTTTGTTTGTAATTAAGCACAAAGCTACACAATGGGCTATCTGAGCTCTGTCCACCACTGGTATCGAAACACGGATACTAGCATTGTAAGTTCTCAGACATACCGCTGTGTCACTGGGGGGCCTTCCACCATCGAAAATCATTAATATAAAAATATTCTCGACAGTGGCACTTTAAAATCAATATCTGGTTTAACAGGAGTTACCCTTTTACCTCAATCAGGGGCTTGGGAGAGCTCTGTCCTCTTTACTTTCATTTCAGAAGTCACTGCATGTTGAAGATGATGCTCCAATGCACATTGTTCGCATGGTTATGTGGTTGTCACTACCAACATCAGAACCAATGAAGTCGTAATGATAGCTGCTACTGGAGGGAATGTTCCTGGTGTTCTTCAGGTTCTGGAGCTGGACTTTTTGAGAAGCTCATTTATTGGCTATGGTGCAGGACTTTCAGTTGGGATAAAGTGTTTCCCAAACATGATATTAGATAATCACGCTGGAGGTATTCACACATAGCATACTTGCAAGGCCACATCATAACACTGTTGCCCTTACTCTTGTCTTTAGTTTTCTTCATAGACTTAGAATTGAATTTTGAGCTCGACTGGCTCTAGCACCTTCTGTTTTCCTAGCACTTTGTTTTCTCCTTGCCTCGACAGGGTGCTGGGTCTGATGTTAGGGTCTCCATGATGATGAGTGGCCAAACTCATACTCTCTGGCATCAGTGGTGAAATGGCTGGTATTGTCATAGAAAACTCCAGAAACTAGAAAACTAAACTTATCATTTTTCATCTCCAGAACAGTGAATCCGCATTCATTGGTTCAGATAACATAAATATTAAGCCAGACACAGGAGTGGAAACACTCCTGGACTTTCTGAAGCATCATTAAAACCAACTCAAATCCATTATTTCTGGATAGAACAGCAACAAGAATAAGATACTTTAACTGATAGGTTGAAAGATTAACATAGTCTGTAGGTTTCGAGTTTTATCTTAAATAGGAAATGTTTGTTATAAATTTCGTGCAACTCTACTTGACGGCTATCTGTGCTAGCTGTCCCTAATTTAGCAGTGATAGACTGGAGGGATGGCAGCTAGTCAACACCACCCACCACCAATTCATGGGCTACTCTTTTACCAATTAATAGTGAAAAATACTGTCACATTATAACGCCCATACTGCTGAAAGAGCGAGCACGTTTGGCGACAGGGATTCGAACCCGTGACCCGCAGGTTGCGAATCGAGTACCCTAACCACCAGACCAATAGGAAACGCCAGGATTCAAAATACTTAGTTAAAAATAATTTCAATTGGTCAGAGAAACTCAGACAACAGTGTGGGTTAAACTTGTACTAGGCTGGATCCAAAACAACACTCTATCTTGAAAAGTTCCATCAGGACTGAAATATGAAAAACCTAAAGATAAAGTTAAGCCTTGGCCAAGTTTTTGTGTATGCTCATGCTTAATCTGTCTGTAGAGCACGACTGTACTTCCTGAAAATATCTTGATCAGTGTAAGCATTCTCAGATCTTAAGCTTGAACTAAACAAACTGTCTTTGAAGTCGTCATGGCAGTCATGATGGTCCACACCTATCCTTTACCTTCCAAATTTCATCCACTATGATTTGGGTGGGATCAAGACTGTAATGCTGTTACACAAAAACCGTGACTAAGTTAAGTGCAGAGGACAATTTCTACACTTCACAGAAAGTTGTTACTTTCTGCCTCCAGCACTTGTGCAAAGGTGTAGAGAGGGGGCGTCAGCCCCCCATATACTTAGCCTTAATATAAAATCAGTTATCTTTAGATGCCACATTCGCTACGCATGCATCTATTTTTAACTCTTATTAACACATAAGCTCCCCACTTTCCAATCCATGTCTATGATCTTGTTGTGCAAAGTCTACATTTTAATGTGTATAACTGGCCTTGCACTGATATGAATGCTCAGAGATTATTCAAAATGGCGGGTACTTAGGGAATATTTCAATGTGATGATTAAACATATTCCATAATAATCAAACAAAACCTGGGTACACCAAGCTTACCTTCGTTATGTCAATTTCATTGGCCATTTTTTATGAATTTTGTTTTCCAAAGATAGTTTCACCTTACTGTCCAGCACTCATAAAACACAGGTAAAACTGTTTTCCAGCAAGTACAGTATAAGCTCTCTATTACCCATACCTGTTTATAGAAAATCTAATACCTGCTGATGTTTCAAACCAAAATGTTTGCACAAGCATAAATGGAAGCAACAGCTCACTGATTCTTCAAATAATATTTTAAGGTCAGCACCATAGTTAATGTAAGAAGTCTATCCCACATTTAGATCAAACTCTAGTATTCTCAATGACTGACTGATATATTTTCTATTGAACAACACCCGTGATGTTTGGTTGTTTGAAGATAAACACAAAGCTACACAATGGGCTAACTGTACTCTGCCCGTCACGGGTATCGAAACCCGGTTTCTAACATTGTAAGTCCACAGACATTGCTGTGCCGCTGGGGGCAACACTCATGAATGACTTTATTTAGTTTCACCTATAATTACAAACACATTTAAATACATGTAATGCTGCAACTTCTATATATCATCAAGTATATTAGTAGCGTTTGACATATTGCCTCGAGCATGTATTCCATTACCATAGTAACCTAAATAAGCCACTTATTTATATCTCTTATGATGTAGTTTCACAGAAAACTAAACATTGACAACCCACACAAAACAAGACTTAGTACCCTGAAAAGTTGCTCAATTCACTCCTTCCTTCAGGTTAGAACACAATCCTGTAATTCTCATTGGAAGAGTAAATCATCAATCAATTTCTTTCAAAGAGAAACACTTCCACCAGTTTGAAAAAAGCACATCTACTCTGATAAGGGTGGCATTCTTCGCAAGGAAAACCACTCGGAGCTTTGGAAAGTAGGGGTTGCAACACTCTTTTAGTCAATAATATTTTGACAGCATGACTGTCCTAGCTGGGGAGATGCACATTTAAAGGTACATACAAGTCTCATCCACAAGACATTCTACCACAGGTTCAGGAGACCAGCTCTACTCTGATAATGGTGGCAATTTTCATGAGTAAAATCACTCCACCATTTAGAAAGCAAGGGGTCACAGTACCTTTTCCGTTGTTGGCTTCTCAATCAACAACCATCCTCACATGGTACATGAATGGTAGTTGAAGTGTATAGTACATAAACGACTTTTCTCATTACCATTCGAGGGCTTGGAAAGTACATGCATCCTCCTCCTCTGTCTTGTCAAATAAACTGAACTGCTTGTCGACGATGCTTTTACATTTTTCCAACTCATCAGTCTCAACCTATGATTCTTGTTCATTCCAAGGCACAAGAAGTGCATCTGTACAATATGCTTATGCATATACCCATGAATTGTGAATATTGTACACCAGGAGATCAAATTGGTGGAGTACTAAGTGGGGACTAGTCAAACCAGAGTTAAGTTCCTTTTGTGTCGTTGGTATGTACCACAACCATACCCAGTATCTAGACTGGAAAGTCCTTTCCTTGACTGTCTTGTTGTAGTTATTCTTCTGCCATAAGACAGCTTTGCATAGTTCTTGTGCACATCTGCCAGTGTCATTCACAATCATTCCATATAGGCTTATGCTAATTTTTTGCATCCAGCCTAGGAGGTGGGCCATACATCATGTCCACAGGGAAAGTTATTTTTCTATCAAACATGAGCATGTTAGGCAAAAACCCAGTCAAACACTTCAGTGGCACGGTATCCCATTCTAATGTATGACAGATGTTCTTCTTAGCCATTTCAAACGGGATTAACAAATTTTACAAGCATCAGTTTGACTGTCTGTGTCATACATCCTGCCAAATCATCTAACTTGTGGTGATAAGGTGAAGTGTGCATCTTCTCACACACAACACTGTGCTGAACTGACTGTTGAAATTACTTCTCTGACCAGTGTATATTTCTTCATGAACCCAAAAGCATAATATTCACTGCTCTGTCAACATGTCAGTGATGAACTGTGGTGAAGTATTGATTGATAGATATATTTTGGTTAATTTGGTGAAAAAATCAATAGTGAAAATCATATCAATCATGCCAATAAGTTTGGGAGGGGACCAGTAAAATCCAGGGCTCTTAAAGAAAGGACCAACAAATTTTTGCTGGGTTTGTCCTGTCATGGCCATTTGCCATTTTTTCTCTGCATCACATAAATGGTGCACCACTAAACCCAGCTTCATATGTCACAATTTCCGTCCAGCCAGTACAATCAGTGTCAGACATTGAAACTAGTCTGAGTAGCATCCTGATGTCTTTATCCTTTGCATTCTGCAGGATCTGGATAATCTGATCTCACAAGGGTGGAGTACCATTAGTTGTAGCACAGGTTGAGTACCACATCTCAATTTTTAATAGAGTCAGTACAACATATTACCATGTAACTGTAATTACTTGTACATGTGCTACAGACTGCATCTCCCTGCACTCAGTTCTTCAGTTTGTGTTAGGCACATACTATCCTGCTGCATTGCAAGAAGTGTCCAGGCTAGGTCTAGAACTTGTAGTTATTCAAATTGGAGATCCATTTAATAGATGGATTGTCACCAGTATGAGTCTGTGTTGTTAGAGCTGAAATGACTTTCATATTGGCATGGTTCCCTAAATCAGGGCATTCAACAAATATTCCCAACATTTGGCAAGGTAGTCCATCTGAGTTTCCATGCTACGCTTCTGGATGGGGAAGTATAGCCATATCATACCTCTGCAATGCCATTATCCAATGTGCTATCATACTTATTGAATTTTAAAAGTTCAATAGCCAGTTCAGAGATGTATGAACCTTTCAGAGAGGGAAATTTTTCTCATATGGCTATTATTGTCAATGCTTCATGAACCCTATGAATGCAAACACTTCCTCCTTCGTGGTGCAATATTTGCATTCAGGACTTGTGTACACGATCATACATTCACCTGCAAAAGTACTGCCTCAATTCCACTATCAATGGCATCAATATCCAACAGAATTCAGTATTTTTTCCAAATATGTCAGCATGGTTGCATCCACTAAAACACTTTTTATTATTTGGAATGCATCCTGCACTCCTTGTTCGCTAAGAATGAATATTAGCCTTAGTAAGAGTGTAAATGTGTGCAAAAATCTTGGAGAAATTGGCCATTAAATGCTGATAATATGACATAAATCCAAGAAGACTTTGAACTTCTTGTCTTTCCAAGGGTTGGGGTCAGTCTTGAACCAGAGCAATCCCCTCTCATTATGGCCAAAAATTACATTGGTGTAAACATGAGTACACACTTCTTGGGTTTTAACTGTAATCCTGCTGCTCATATGCATTGCAAAACCATGGACAGGTT
>NW_013670174.1:80252-82254 GCF_000517525.1 Limulus polyphemus
TGTAAACATGAGTACACACTTTCTTGGGTTTTAACTGTAATCCTGCTGCTCATATGCATTGCAAAACCATGGACAGGTTTGTTTGTTTGTTTTGTTTGTTTTGTTTGTTTTTTTAATTATGCACAAAGCTACACAAGGGCTATCTGTGCTCTGCCCACCACGGGTATCGAAACCCGGTTTCTAGCGTTGTAAGTCCGCAGACATACCGCTGTGCCACTGGGGGGCGGACAGGTTTGTAGCAGCAGACTAAAAAATTGGCCAATTACTAATGCATCATTCGTACATACGAGGCATTTCTCCCATTGCAGCTCTTTTAGCATAATCTTCACCAGCCTCTTGAAAGTGACTGGGGTATTACACAGGCTGATTGGCATAACTAGGTTCAAACAGTCGTTCTTAAATGAAAAAAGCAGTTATTATCCTGATTTTGCCATCCAGTTTGACTTGATAATATCTGAACCCTGCATGGCAGTTGTTTTATTGGAAACCATTTGCCAGTCTGAATGTGATGGCATGTGACATTGGTTTTACCAAATCGGTCCTTTGGCCCAAAAAACACTTCAACATACTTAGCCAATAAGCTTAGACTTAGCCACTGGGTTAAATCCAGATTGCTGAAATCATCAGCTGGTCACTAAGGTGTGCAGAGAGCTAAATATTTATCTCTGAGCATGATGCATCTGAAACAACATAAAGCCTATACTTAGTATAAATGACCTTAACTTCATTTAGTCACTTAATGATCATTGCAGTTAAGAGCTGGAGTATTGATGGTCCAAAGTTGCAGAGTAGTATTGCGACTGCATCACGTGGTAGAAACTTTAATAATTATGCTGCCACTGCCTATTTCTTTTAGGAAACAGGGGGTTTGTAGTGTTGGTTCTACTACTACTTGCCACAGTGCCAACATACTCAACCTCACACACTGTTTATATGTATGGAGGTACTGTTATTCTTTCTCATAAGTACACATGAACAGACCACTGTTCAAAGGCTGGTTCTGTTCAGCATTGGATGGTCTTCCTGCTGAACCTCAGTTCATCTGTTGCACTGGCAAAAGTTGCGTTGAATTTGTGCATGACATCCATACTCTGTATGCGAATACTGGAACCAGGATCTGCTGTAAGTCTCCGCCATCAGCCCACAACCAAAGCACTGGCTCTGACCCTCCTTTCCAGAGTGAACTGCAGGCAGAGGTAGAGTCTGCATAACACAACTATCATGGGAGGGCCCTGCTGGCCCTGCATATTCATTGATAACCAATTAAGCTTTACCACAGAGGTTTGAGGCATTGTTGGTGGGCCTGCTCACATTGGAGCTTGGTCATATCAAGGAACATCTGGTTGGATAAGATGGTCTAAATGTGTGTAGCCATGGCAGCTACTGGTTTCTCCCTCTCCTATGATTAATCTTCTTCCATGCCACACATCAAGCTCTCCTCTTCAAGTTGCTAGTTGCATCACTGGTCAATACTATAGCACAAGTTGACAGAATTCATTCACCATCTACTTTTCTTTTCTTGGAAAGTATTCTGCCTAGTCCATTGATCACTGTCTTCATTAGCAGGAGCCTGATGAAACAACTCCTGCTGATGGCAATCTACCATCAATGACATTTTACTTTTGAGTCTGAAGTCAGTAGCAAGCTACCTCCCTGCTCAGAGAAGATTCTCACCTCATCTACAATTCCTTTCCTATGTGCATAATTGCATGTATTATAAAAGTTGATAAGTTTAGAAACGTCCTGACTGTGGAAATTCTGTGTATTACAAAGTTTTTATTGAGAAAGAATAAACTAGTTTTAATCAAGAAGGGACTTGTATCTCTGAAGTTCATCGGAGAGAATTTATACCGGAAATTAACAAACAAGCAGATACCTAACAAATTGGTGTTAGAGAGTGGGACGAAATAAAAGAAGATGGAAACGAGAAGTGGCAACTCAAACTTCGACTTAGCAGATTTGATGGCAGCAATACAAGACAGCAAAAGAAACAAGAAGAACG
>NW_013670174.1:82339-83883 GCF_000517525.1 Limulus polyphemus
AAAAAGAAAAGAAACAAGAAGAAAGACTACAGCAGTGGTTGGAGGAGAAAGAAAAGAAACAAGAAGAGAGATTACAGCAGTGGCAAGAAAACCTGCAATTGTGTCAGCTGGAACACCAAAATAAACAAGAGAGATTACAGCAGTTGTTGGAGGAAAAAGAAAAGAAACAAGAAGAAAGACTACAGCAGTGGTTGGAGGAGAACGAAAAGAAATAAGAAGAAAGTCTCCACCAGTTGAGAGAAAGCCAACACCAGTGGCAACTGGAACAATAAATGAAACAAGAAGAACGAGAAAAGAAACAGGAAGAAAGACTCCAACAGTTAAGAGAAATCCAGCACATACAAATGGAAAAAATCAGTAAATTTCAAATTGAGTTAAATACATTAAAGGACGATTTACTCTCTTTTACACAGGGAGTATATATTAACCATGGACCTAATTAGCCCCAGACAATAGGAAGCCCCTTCCTAACCCCGCAGCTAAACTCTAATGCAGACATCTTTAGTCCTGCCAGAAGTCACATTTCAGATATGAATGCCAGCAATAGGGGTGATCTCGTACGAAGGAAGCCACAGGAAGTCGACGGGAAGAAACCATGGGAAGCATATAGAGCACAATTTGAGCTCCTGGCCGAAATGAATGGATGGACAGAGGAGCAGAAAGCAGTGTACCTGGCAACGAGTTTGAAGGGACAACCACTGGAAATACTTGGACAGTTGTCAGCAGACGACAGGCACAATTATAAAGCACTGGTAGCTGCTCTAAAAATCAGGTATGGAACTCAAAATCAGTCCAAAGTCTACAGGGCTAGGTTTAGGACGAGAGTCCATGCTAAAGGTGAGTTGGCACAGGATTTGGAAAGTATGGCACACAAGGCCTACCCAACTGCACCACCCGATGTCTTCAAGTTATTGCTGAGGAATCAGTTTGTAGACGCCTTGGACAGTCCACAACTGAAGATACAGGAAAAGTATGCACATCCCTCTGCTATGGAGGATGCAATGGCCAGAGCTCTTGAATTCGAATCCAATGTTAAGTCGAGCACAGAGGTACCAAGGTTGGTACAATCATCAGGATTCAAGGCCAGAAAAAGGTCAGCTTTCAGAGAAGTTTGAGGGACTTTGCTGGCACTGTAATAAATTTTGGGCACAAGAGAGCTCAATGCCACCCAGAGGAAAGGCTGCTACCCAGAGAGGTTGTTGGAACTGTGGAGAGCAAGGACATATGAGAAGCCAGTGTAAGAAGAATACTACCAATAAGTCAGCTTCGGGAAACCAGTAGTGGTTAGTGTTGAGCGACGCCCACCAATCCCCATTGTGAAAGCTCCAACAGCTAAGTGTAAACTGGCAAGCACTCACAGTGTCTACGTGACAGGAAAGTTGGATGGCCAAAAGTGCAACTTTGTTATAGATTCTGCATCTCAACAAACCCTTGTGAGTATCAAGGTGCTAGATCACAAAGGAGTACCAGAACCCATACAGAAGCTCTGTGGTGTGGCAGGACATTATGCAAGGTTGTGGGGACCACTGTGGGTAACTGTTGAG
>NW_013670174.1:84653-86583 GCF_000517525.1 Limulus polyphemus
CGAACTTTTAAGTCTCTTGTTATTAAAGTAAGATTTTTTGTTTAATCTAACTTTATGCAGTCTTCACAGAAATAAATATTATTGAAAACTATTACTTAGTTTTATTTTAACTACCTTTTTTTTTTCCCCGTTGATGTTCTCTAGTAGATAATACCTACTCCATCCATTGGGATATTGCTTCAATGCCTTCACTGGCTGAGTAGATGACATCTAAAAGTTATAGCCATAAATATGTTGTATGAAAACAAGTAGTCATGTGGATAGTCGTTATGAGTAAATCTGTCATTTCCTATTAAATAAGGAGTTAGGATTTACATAGTTCTGCTTGGTTTTCAATGTGAGCTGGTTGATGGAAAGATATCCTGAGAGATGAAAGCTCTTCATTGATTCACTGGTCTGATAAAAGGTGACATTCACAAATATACACAATGTATTGTACTTTGAACATGTAAATAAAGATTAATTTTTCACCTCACATCATATATCTAGCACCCTTATTTTCTTAGCTTAAAGCTCAGTCATTTAAATAAAATCATATTTACTTTGAGATTATCCTTACTGATGCCTGCATACGGGTCTTTAAAGAGATTTGTGCGGCTCTCGGGCTTTATTGTTACTGTGAAGAAAAGTTGAAAGTCTTTTAGGCACAATGGGTGTTAAAAATTTAATCTCAACATTTGCCGAGGGGAATCGAACCCTTGATTTTAGCATTGCAAATCCAAAGACTTACGGCTACCCACTGTGGGATTGTTTTTTTCTTTGTTTTACGTTAGACTATTAGGGCATATTGCGGCTCTCGAAATGTTTTGGTCTTAGACACACAAAAAAAGGGCTCTTCTTAGTAGGTTTGCTGACTCCTGCCATATAACATTTATAGAGGAAAGAAAAAACATAATTCATATCAATTTGTAACAACAAAAAATACCACTTCTAGATATGGGCTTGTTCCGCCTCAAGAGGAGGGGGATCAAACACAGGGCAAAGTGATATAAGTTTCTATCCGTTAGCATATGCAAGCTTTCCTTGAGTTAAAGGATTAGTGCATGTTTATGATTTTTCGACAACGGGTTAACAAGAATGATATGCTATATGAAGAACATTTGCACGAAAATTTAGAAAAATTTACTTGAATATATCTGACAAAACATAAATTCTAAACTAGTTATAGAAGTGTGAAATTTATGACTATTTTGGTCATCACAACGCTACTAACACATTGTCAACTGCTGGAGGTTGTAATGTTTCTCATCCAGTTACTTTAAGTAACCCCAAATTACCCAAGTAAAGATAATTAGAGCTATTGTTCCTAGGAATTCAAAGATATAATATGTATTAAATAAGAGGTTCTTTTGTATGAAAAACAGGTTCCATCTATTATGATGCACAACCATAAAAATCCTTAAGATGATTACAAAAGATTTAGAATATAAAAGTTGGTAAGTCATAAATAATTGAGTTGACCATAGAAAATGCACTATGAGGCAAACCTGTATTAGTATTTACATGTTATGGTGAACAGAATAGGGAAGTGTGTAGTTACTCATTTCATTTTTAGGTGATATGATGTTTTTTGCTCTCAGTGTTTAACTCTTAGTACACACAATGCCACTGCCCGACCTGGACTCCAATTACCAAAAATATTAGTTAACCTTTTCTTTTTTCGTTACAGCACAGTTACTAGAACAATAGCATGTAGTGGATATCTTTAAACATATTTTAAGTTCATTTATCTGTACATATACAATTTCTAAATTCGTTTCTGCGTATCAGTTAATATTTTGAGATACATTTCCTTATATATATCAATGTATTACAAAATGCATTTTTTCATAACAGTAAATATACATAGAAAATGAATTCAAAAATGACTTTATAATACTAAAATGTTTCTAAACATATTGTTACGTCTCCGTGTGTTAATTAATTTTCC
>NW_013670175.1:0-1749 GCF_000517525.1 Limulus polyphemus
ATAGCAGGAGCTGCACACACACACAGTACTGCAGGTGTAGACAATCTTCAACATTTCTGAAGTGAGCTGCATGTTGTATAGATTATTTATCACAACAAAAAAACACTCCTCACAGCCCCATTTCAGTAATATGTAAAGTGGTACCTAAAACTGATTACTCCTGCACTGCAAACATTATTCTACATTAAAAAGGAAATACAATAATTACTTTGATGAATATTTTGTTGGATATCCCTATTCTCCACATTTGGAAGGTTTGCCAATAGCTGCTACAGCTAGGAAGTTTATAGATTGGGCACAGATTATGTACGAGTCTATACAAAAGATTTTCAAAAACATCAAAATGGTTTTATTAGCATGCACAACATGAACAAACAGAACGCCAAGTTTCCTTTTCTGGTCAAGAAATATTCTATCGAATAACACAGCAGTGAGAAAGAATTCAGAAATTAAATGTATTATATAAGTATTAAAATCATTATGTTTCCCTATAATTTGGTTATAATCCACATGCTGGTTTATAACTTTAACTAAACAAAGCATCTTTTTTTTAAAAACTATAGTCACTTTCCTATTAAGCTAAAACCTGATGTATTATATTCATTATGTCTAAAAAAACAAGTTTAATGTCATGTTTTTTCAACATTTCTATTTTCTTGTACTTACTCTGTTTTAATCATTCTAATGTTGGCTCTTAGCATGAAATATAAATATAATAATACATATAAGCTGGTATAACTGATGGTTGTAAGATAGGAAAAACAAAATTCTATGATCTCAATACAAAAAAAATTTGTCAACACAAATTCTCATCATTGATCTAAATTAATAATCTACCATACTTACTGTAATATCAGTAGTATTTAGATCATGTTAAGAAGTTAGACAAATTGAATAGAGTTGTTCAAACACCTATTGTTTAATACCTATAAAATGATAGGTTTATTTTTGTGAGCGTAAAACACTTAAATACACCAGTTAGACAAATTGTTTAATTATTTCTCTACTACCTCTAATTTTTGTAAAAATTTGTCAATAGAAAGTACAAATTTCCTCTAAGGAAATTGACTATAAACATCAGAACTTCCTAAACTCATTTGGATTATTACAACTTTCTATAATCGGCAAGAACAATCTACTCTAATAAACTACACTGCAAAAAACAACAAAAAAAATCTCATAGCCAAACATTCAGTAGGAAGTATCTTTTACAGAATTTAAACTAGAAATCAAAATATTAAGTACAAGTAATTTTTATATATACCTGTTTAAAATCTTGAGATTAATTTAAATCAAGTATCTGTAAGTTATAAGGTAGTAATGATAATAATAAAGTGTATTAATATATTTTAGTAATCATATCCAACCTATATGCTATATACTGTAGGTCTGAGTTACAGAAAAAAAAAGTAGAATAATGCCTATAGATATTACAGTTTAAGTGTAATTATTCATACAAAACGATTACTTCTCACACATGTTTATGTTTTTTATATACTCAAGAGATGCATGGAGACCGTGCCACAGTTCTTGTTGACAATTATTCAATGAATAACAGTCTAGTGTAACTATGGAATCTACTTGTACCTACATTTAATGAACAAATTGTCTTGAATGAAGTCAGAGACAATATTCCTTGAGTTCTGTTTTACAGAATCAAAATGTCGTACTCCAAACATTGTAATTAAAACAATAAATCGGTATATCTTATTTCAATGAAACTGAAAGTATTTATTTCCTCTTATTAAT
>NW_013670175.1:2749-12766 GCF_000517525.1 Limulus polyphemus
CAGATATATAAATCATAAGCTATCTAAAGTAACATAAAATGAAATGTGATATTCCTTAAATATATATGGAAATCCCAAATGTTTTTCGTATTTTTTAAAGTGGTTACTGATATTTATCAGACCAAGAGGTCCCCCCAGTGGCACAGCAATATGTCTGCAGATTTACAACACTAGAAACTGGGTTTCGATACCCGTGGTGGGCAGAGCACAGATGGCCCATTGAGTAGCTCTGTACTTAACTATAATCATCGACATGAGACTGATAGGCATATTTAGATCATAGACTTTAATCTAGTTGTGTCAGATCCTGTGAAGGTTTAAGTGAAAAATAAACAGCAAAGAGACTTCAATAATTTACATCATTAAGTACATGATTTTAAGGAAAGAATACAAATTGGGAGTCACTCAAGGAACATCTTTAGGAATAAGGACGACTAAGTGAGGATGCTTACATGCCACTCAAGAAATAACTTGTCGTTTTCAATGGATAGTACCTTTTCTGTAATACTATAGGTTATACAGATATGTCGATAGCAGAGTCCTTCAATGGTTATTCAGGTAATATCTTGCGCTTATAATCTCACCTATGCTGGAATGAGAATGATTAACTATATGCAGGAACAGATTAACACATGTACCCATGAGACACGTGCCCAGAGGACCCAGTCAAATAAAAGGCCATTAATAAAATCGACCATTTAAAAGGTGAAGACATACATATTGAGTTACATATGTAATGTTAATTATTATTTGAAATTCAGCCAATTTATGTTACTCACATGAACTCGGGACATGTGAATTTGTAATAATTCATATTTTTTATCAGGCGGGTAGTGATTTTATGTTCTTCGTATGTGACAAAACTGAGCAGTTTCATTTAAGCATAGTATATTGTGGTGTAACTTCTTACGGTGTGTAATTATCATATAAGTATATTTCTTCATGAATTTTCCAATAACTTTCTGATTTAATGTAGTAGGAAAGTGAGCAGGGAGCTCCAATTTCCTTCATACCCGAAACCCCAAGAATTCTTAATTCGCCTCTGGGTATTTAGACCGAATCTCTTGTCAAATATCCCATTGCTTGAAGATTAACTCAGTTTTACCTGAATTTACCACATCACCTATGAAATTGGTTAGGGTAGCCGGATTTACGTAACTGCATTCTATTGCCACAGAGACAGAGGTTTGGTTTGAAAGAATATCAGAGGAATGTGAAGTCAGAGTATCTCATAATGTGACCTGAAAATAAGGGAAGATAAAATAAAAATAAGTTTCCTGTTTTCTGTACTAATGACAATATGACAACTTTAATTTGTTCTAGTTTACGACTTTAAACCCTTTGAACATTAAAAATATCCTGTAACAATCTGCACAATGAGGAGTGGCTTTAGGACAGTTCAAATGTTGATGAGGTCCACTACAATTAGAACAGCAGATGCCTCTCTTGTAGCTTCAAACAATATTTCTGAATCATTTACCCTTGTCGTACAGAGTAGGAAGAGCCACAAAAAAAAGACGTGCGGGAAATTATTTTTATCCAACAATCACAGTTGGTGAAATACTCTTTCCTTCAAAAATAACAATAATATTTTAGGTGTCCTCATTTGATCCATTAATTCTTCAGTAGAGTAAACCAACAAGGGAGATGTAATGTCCTTGTCATGTACACTGTACACGTATTTCACCCAGATGTGACACCACTGCATTCAGTAAGAGAAGTAAAAAAACTGCTGCGGTTTCCCAGTCTCCCAGATAAGTAAAATTGATAAACTGGCAATAGTGGCAAGCTCCCAGGCATTAAGAATATAAGAAATGGGTACGATGGAACTCAAAACTCTGACAAAGCATAATTGATTACATTTACTAAGGGTGACTTCAGCCTGAAAAATATCAACAAAATGTTCCATAGATTCGTTATGAGAGACTGTGGCATAAAGGTGTGGTAAATTGGTTGTTTATGGATGTGAAAAAGAAGATCCGATTGAGGAGTTATGTTGTTTTTATTACTTTTGAGGACACTACCTGAAGTACTTTGAGACAAAGCCTTATTATGTTGACTAGCTTTGCAGTTAATTTAAGCCATTTTTATTTCCACACACACACACACACACACACATATATATATAATAAATTAAAGAAAAAAGTCTTGAAGTTTCATCTATGGAAATTAAAACAAGACAGTAGTACAAAAATACCACACAAAAGTAACTAAAACAATGACAGTTGACATAAGTACTTAAAATTAAATAGTTTCTTTGGCTAATCTTGGAAGGAAATGACTTTTGGTATTTTAAGAAGCCCTGTTAGTAAAATTAGTGGTTACTGAAATTAATCCTCAGAATTTCTAACCAAGAAATTAAATATGAAATAGAAATAAACAAAGTTTCTAACATATTAAGCCTAATCAACATCCGCACTCAACAATAACCTATCTGTTTCTTCTCGTTTTCGTACAGTTTTACTCTTCTGGTAAATTTTTTCAGCTGTAAAGAGATATTTAGTTTTTTTGTACGGTATGGAAACATATCATACATTTTATACCTTCTTATTTTAATGTAGGATTTTTAGAATTTCCCATTTATTCTTCTAAATCCATGTAAGTATCCCAAGTCCACAGTAATGAAAAAATGACATTTTTTTGCAGGACATAGGACATATGACTCGCAGGAGGTTGAGTCCAAAGCTGAGACAGAGCAGGCTGCAAATAGGATTTTGAAACTTGGGGAAAGCTCTCTTTTGGGCTTAGGACAATTGCAGATACTCTAAAGGTTCTTGGATAATGACTGTGATGCAGCTGCAAACTCTGAAAGGGGAAGAGACACCATTCAACGCACCCACATGTTCTCTCCCTAATGCTGAACCTCAGCATAAGTGGAGACCAGATTTAGAATCGTTGGAGTGACAGGCGAGATAGCGTGTCCGAGATTGAGTGGGGCAGATTTTATAGGATCCCTAGATAATTTCCAATCAGAGAGGCAGAATACCACTGCTGGCAGGTTCCACTTACAGGAGGGAGAAGTGCTGTTGGTGAATGATCTTCCCCAACATGAGCTATCTCATCAGCAGGCTAGATGGCAAGTACTTGCCAACTAAACTGGTGATTAGTGGAACAATGGCGATTATCTCCATATTTTGAGACACCCTGCTGAAATGAGACCCAGGCACGAGGTGCTGCTGGTGGATACCCCCAGCCAACAGAAGAAGTTTTACCAGTAGGTGAATGATGAGCCCTCATGCAAGAAATTCCTCTGAGAATTTGGGTGATTTTGCTCATGATCTGCATCATTTTCATAGGAAAATAGGAAAGAACGTCCTGTAATGGTGTTGGCAGATCGTGAAGACATCCATGTCAATAAATTCTTTGAGGGACAACTAATTGAGACTATAAGGCATCACTTAGGAGTATGATATACTCATACCTTAACGAGGGTGGTATCAGAGACAAAGGTGTTCAAAGTGGTCACCCCATAAAAGTTACAGAAAAGTGGAAACCAATAATGGCAGCAACTGTTGTGGTGCATCTTAGTACAACCCAAACTTTCCCCTGAAGTTTGTGCCACAGCAATTGCATTCAGTACATACACCTGGATGTCACTTTGGAAAGAAAACCCAATAATCTGCTATGATGTTGGACATGTACTCTTTATTTATGTGAAAATTACCCATATCTTGCCATCCAGCACGACAGGCAGATTCCCTACCCTAATCCGTTTCTCATCAAGTGCAGGTATGACCACAAGTCCGAGAGAACACAATAGACAATTTGTGCCAACGGGTGTGATGGTCAGCCTACATTTTTAGGGGTGGGTGATGTTTCGTACGTACCTGAACGAATGCACAGTAGGGCAATGGAATTCCTGGTTAACGCAGGAGCTGCAAGGAATTTGGTGTATATTGGAAACTCACTTCATTCTGGCATACTGCAACACATTAGATGGGAATGAAAGACTGGATCTAGGCTATGTGAAAGATAGAATAAATATTTCCATTGCAGACCTCTGGTCTGGCATTAGCATTCTTGGAATGAATGTTTTGCAGAAACAAGCTCTCTGTTAACTTTGCACTTCCAGAGACACAGCAGTAAGTCTGTGAACTTATAATGCTAGAAACTGCATTTCAATACCTATGGCTCGCACAGCACATGTAGTCCATTGTGTAACTTTGTGCTAAGCTACCAAAAAACAAACAGTTAACTTTGCCTATGGAAACAGTTAATTCAATTTTGGTGGGAAATCCAGCCAGTGCCAGTCAGAACAAATCTAGGGACATCAGGTCGCTCATGTGGAGGGAAAATAGTAACTCTTTATATGCAGGTGGTTTGCCATTGGTTTACTATCGACTCGACCAAGTACTCTGATGCAGAATAACTAGACTGTCGAACATAATGCACACGACACATTGTCTTCTGTCTGGAAAGCAGGCAAGAGTAGCATAGACCGTGTTAATCACGTTGACAAAATCCCAGTGCTTCTATGCAATTATTGATAATTTGCTTTCAAATTTCTGTTGAAATGATCACTGGAGTGGTGAGTGAAGTAAAATAACCGATGCAAGGTTTAATGATAGTGCTGCTTAACATAACACAACATAAAATACAAGGACACAAGTGATAGGCATAGCATGGCCAGGTGGTTAGGGCGCTCTACTAGCAATATGTGGGTCGTGGGTTCGTATCCCTGTCCTACCAAACATGCCCCCCTTTCAGCCATGGGGGCATTATAATGTGGCAGTCAATCCCATTATTCGTTGGTAAAAGAGCAGCCCAATAGTTGGCGGTAGGTGATGATAACTAACTGCCTTTCCTCTAGGCTTTCACTGCTAAATTAGGGACGGCTAGTGCAGTTAGCCCTCATGTAGCTTTGCGCGAAATTCAAAAAATGAACAACCAAACAAGTGACTTGTTGATCCATCTTGACCACACCAATCACTAAACCAAACTTAATGCTTATAAACAATCCCATTGTTAGCCATTATCATTCATATATTTACCAAGTCTTCTATTAAATTCCCTTAAATTGATTGCACACACCAAATACTATTCGAATAATAAAACTGTCTTAGCTAAAGATGACTCCTACACTGCTAAAATTTATATTTGTGTTCCCTAGTTCTACTACTCTCACCTTTAATTGTGAAAAAGATTATACATTGGTGCTATCAATTCCCTTAAGAATCTTAAACACCTCAATAAGATTCCATCCAATAATTTCAGATATCTTAACCTGTCCCCATATGTCAACTTTTCCATCCCAGGTATAATCCTAGTAAACCTCCTCTGAACACATACCAACAACTCAATGCATTTCCTAAGATAAGGAAGAAGCCTAAGCTTGAATACAGTACTCCAAATGTGGCATAACCAATAACCCATGTTATGAAATTTTAACATTTGTAGAATTGTATTTAGTCATTCTGTAAGAATAGCCTAAAATCCCATTTGACTTACCGCTAGCAACAGCACATTGCTTAGAAGTTTTTTGATTAATATGGATGAAGGAATGGCTAATATAATATTCAAATTTTCTGGTTATATAAGGTCTTTGGCGTTGCTAGCTGTGAGGAGGATGTGCTGATTTAGATTATTTGGTGAGCATGGAGAATAAGTGGTAGATAGCTTTTAATTATAATAAATGTAAGGTAATGCATGTGAGTTATCACAATTTGAATTATAAGTATAATTTTGATGGGAATAACCTTAACAGTGTTATGGCAGAAAATAATCTTGGTGTTCTGGTTGATCAGTTTTTTATGTAAGTTGAATACTCTGCTACCAGCTCATCTATTATCGCTAGTTGAGGGTTGTAGCAGCGGGTTAAGCTTAACACATTGCCATACTGATGTATTTGTTGGACTAGTGGGCATTTCAGGAGAACTACATTCACAAACCACCACATATAAACAGGCAGTGCAATTCATATAAAATATTCACCATGCAGGCTTCTTTGAAGCAATAGTAATGTGGCTAACATTAAGATAAAATGGATGTTAATAGACAGAATCATAGAACGTTTTGTAAATGCGTGGTGATTTTCAGGAATAAGTATGATAGTAATTGGTTCTGTGTTGATTTTCGTCATGATGATGGCTGATGCTTGTCCATAACCGTGAAGAGATGAATGTCTAGATGCACTGAAAGGTGCACAACACTTCAACACTCCGTATACTGGCAAGTAAAACTGGACGACGTAAAACTGGCATACAGAAAGGTTTGAGTTCTGAGTCATGCCATTTGGCCTGTGTAAAGTCACCCTACCTTTTGAGAGGCTAATGGAAAGTGTTGAAATGTGAAAGATGCCTGTTATTTGTGAATGAGGTCTTGGTATTTTGCCAAATGTTTCAATTCGTTGTTATAAACTTGTCCATGGTTTTACAGTATATAAGAGCAGCACCATTAAAGTTGAGACCCAGAAAGGGTGCTCTGATGTGTACACGAGAAGAATGTTTTAGACATGCTGTATGTAGAGAAGGTATGATCTTGCATAGGTTACAGTGGGTTGAGATTGTCCCCAACCCATTAAAAGAAAAAGTTTCATTAGTTTCGCATTGTATTATCGATTTACCGAGGCCAGTTTTTCCAAGATTGCCATTTCCATGTCATCTCTCACTAAAGTTGACCCACATTTTAGATGGACAGAAGAGTGAAAGCAAGCATTCGTCTCTTTGAAGCACGCTTATTGAAAGTGCTTGTGCTGGAATATTTAGTGCAGGATTGTGAGATCCTGTTTGATACAAATACTAATGATAGTGGAACCAAAGTAGTGATATCACTATTGCAGGATTGGACTGAATGAATAATAGTGCATGTGAGCTGTATGCTTTCTGCCCCTGAATGCAGACACTGAACCATGAACTGAACACATTGCCACAATAATGTTGCACTACTCATGAGGCACTACCAATGCTATTTGTATGACAGGAAGTTTGTTCCTATGGTGGGTCATGCATTGCTAAAGTGGGCCATGAACTTTCAAAATATAAGAGATGATCAGAACACGAAAACACAGATGTTCACCTCTCCATATGGTGAGACCATTGACTGTCCTAATCCAGAACACTGAGTTCAGATAAAAGCCATTAAGCTGTTTCGAGACAGGCAATTGCACTTGTATCTGTTTGTCAAAACTCACCTCTCAAGATCTCTAGGGAGAGCAACTAAGAAACCTAGAACTAGCATGGATGCTTTTTGCTGTGCAGCAAAGGAAGTTACATCTAGTGCAGGTTAAGGAAATAAATAGGGGGGCACAGGTACACAGCAGTGGGTTATAACGATTTTATTGAAATCAACCTGTGTTGCAGTTAATGGTCTGCCAACCCCAGTGGTGACAAATTCTCCTGAGTCTGCATCAAGTAAGGATTGGAGAGTATCAGAGTGTTACTTGAATTAGTGCTAAAGTCAACGATTGTACTGGTGATATTCAGTGCTTATGCCAGCATTACACCATGGGTGCAATGCACAGACAAAATTGGCCTAGACAAGGCAAATTATAGCAAAAAATGTGTTGATTTTCCCTTCAGGGAATAGCCTTGGGTATTGCCTGTCCATCCCAGAATTAAAGTGAGGTAATCGATACTTACTGATCGTAAATGATTACTTCACTAAGTTGGATGAAGCTTATCTATTACTCGACACTTTAGCACAGTACATTATTGATAGAACAGTGGAAAACATGTGTCAGTACCCGTGGAAAGACTTACATGGATCAGGAAACTGATTTAAACAGCTAGTTATTTTTTTATTTGTGCACATTTTTGAGTATGTTGAAGATGCACACCTTATCATTACTAATCAGACTGTCAAGCATATGCCTGCAAAGTGTGTTAGTCTCATCAAACTGATTGGGATTAACACTACTCTACAGTATGCCATATATCATGATGGCATACTGCATACTAGAACAGAGGTTGATTGTATATTCACCTAGCATGTTTATGTTTGATTGAGAAATGATGTTTACTGTAGATGTGATGTATGGTCCACCTTCTAGCTTCATAACATCACAATGTCCACAATGGAGTGGTTGAGAATAGCACCAGAAAGTAGGAAAGGCAGCCATATGGCAGAAGAGATGCTACAACAAAACAATCAAGAAGAGTACTTTCCAGCATACATGCAGGGTCTGGCAGTGGAAACATGCTTCACACCACGGTGTAACTTCTTTGGCAACACCTTGTAAAGTGTCTTGTCAGCTGATGGTATGATGAACATATTATAGTCGACACAAACAAGAGTCTGACTCCAAGTGAACGATCCTGGGAAGATTGCCACAGAAGAGATGGCCAAACACCTGACTAGCCTCACATATCTGAAACCAGAACTGTAGTATTGTAAACACTACATATATATATTAATCAAATTGATGTAAAACAATATTTTTATTCACATGTTTGTCTTGAGTTTTTAATTTATTTGTATTATGTTTTATAGTATTTGTTATAATTGGTAACGATGTTTAACTTTTGTTTGTATTATTTCAGTTTTGTTATTTAATGTGTAACTTTTTAAATCAGCTTTGTTTAATTTTGTTAACTGATAACTGGCAGGCACTCTATCGGTTTTCAATGCATTTAAATCAGAATTTCTGTGTGGATTGGTTTAGGTTGTTCTGACTATCGGGCAAAACTACACGAATATCTGTGTTAGACATCCCTAATGTAGTAGTTATATACTGGAGGGAAACAGCTAGTCATCACCACTCACTGCCAATTCTTGGGCTATTCTTTTACCAACGAATAGTGGGATTGACCGTCACATTATAATGCCCCCAAAAGCTGAAAGGGTAAGCATGTTTGGTGGGACGGGGATTCGAACCCGCGACCCTCAGATTGTGAGTGAAGCGCCCTAATCACTGAAGTTTCAAACTATTTAACATTAGTGGTATTGAATGCCACCCGACTTGATATCTCTAGTAATGTACAGTGAAGAAAACAAATCCTTTCCATACTCCCCTTTTGTGAAATAGGAGTACAGTCTTGGCCAAAGTGTTTGAATGTTTTGTAAAAAATAAGATCATTATTATTAAGATGGAATACAAATATACTTAGTGCTGTCAAACTAAGAAATGCATGTTATATTAAACATTTGCATATGTAATTTGTATAATGAGACAAGTTATATGGACATCACTACTCACAACCAGCTCTTGGGCTGTTCTTTTACCAACGAATAGTAGGATTAACCACAACATTATATATAACATTCTCACGGCAGAAAGAACGAGCGTGTTCGGTGACCGGGATTTGAACTCGCGGCTTGGCCATGTTAGGCCTATATGTGCGGACGTTTGTAGAAAAGCCTCTCACTCTAGCAACCAGTAAGAGTTAAATCAAAACTCTAAGCCAGCCACCAACAAAATAAAGAATTTCTTCATTTGTTCACTTGAATTTCTTTCTTTCTTTTGCTGTCCATATTCGATCTATTCTCTGCATACTATTTCTGTACTCTACACTTTTTGGATACTTTTGTACTTTTCTATCAGTTACCTGTATACCTGAATACTACAACTCCTTGTTCATATGTCTACCTTACCAACTACTGACTGTTTGACTTTTGTTATACTGACCCAGGGTCTGACCTTGAAATATGGAACATGACTGTCGACCACCATAAACAGGAAAGACACTTTAACAGCACCCACCTATTGCAAAATCAAAAGTTGTAAATATGTAAATACCTTTTCTCATAATTCTAGAGCACAATAAGACAAATTTTCATTGTAGGTTTATTTTCACTATTTATTTGAAGAATGTCTTAACGGCTACAACTTTCTGAAGCATTATTAAGTATTTGAGTATTATTATCTACTAGCTGGAGTACCCGTACCCTGGACGGAAGTTATGTAAATTCATGATTAATAAAAGGTTATCTTAGGACATGAAAAGTTGCGTCCCATAAAAACAGCAAAACACAAAAATGTGAAATCGCAACTTTACAAGTATCTCCGCATGGACCCAACAAATCTTTATGCCAAATTCGGTGAAGATTCATCAACAGGGTGCGAAGTAGTGGTAAAAATCG